>NC_064925.1:422806185-423109215 GCF_023897955.1 Schistocerca gregaria | reverse complement strand
ATAACTAGATCCATAGCTAAATGTCTAGCATCATTTCGTCTATAAAATGAGAAGCAACATAGAATATTCAGTTTCCACAGAACAGAAACTTAAAGCTAAAAAGAGAAGTATCAAAAATAAGTTTCAACAGCAGACTTTCATACCGTGGAGGCACATGAATACGAGACAGATGAAAAAAAAACTAAATTATTTGAACAGTGATCTCCGTATCTGTCGATACGTTTACCTCACTGAGAGACAAGACGATCATTGCCTCCACAGAGAAATGCTTGAGTTTGCCTGTGGAAAGATGATGGTACCCAGGTGTGCACCTCTTCGTTTAAATCAACTAAACGACCACTAATGTCTTTCTTCAGGGCTCCAGAAACATGGATATCGCATGGGTAATGTTCGTGACTGTTATGACGTGTAAATACATCCAAGCGAAACTACTGCACGGTAGTCGAAACAACGGGCAGGTCAGCTCCGGGAAAGTCATGAAACATTTTTCTTTAATTAAAAAGGCGAGCACTTCTTTTGATTTTTTCGAAAACGTGTAACGTTCTTTTACAGAAATAAACGATATAAGATTTCATTGATTGAATGTCGGAACTGTGGCATGAGGACTGTACTGGAGTTGTCGTGTCCCGTGTTGTAAGTGCAAGTGGTGAGCTAACTCTGTCCTATTGTTGGCAAAACTTCACACGATTTGACTGGAATATCCAATTCCCAATACCAATAAATAAATACAGTCACTGCAACATACATTCAACTCCCTAGGCACTGAATCATCTGGCAATGTTCAAAATTTATAACTTTGGTCCTCTTACCTAAAGCACCAAAGGAGTAACACGATGTATTCTGGTCTCTCGTGAAATAATATAAATATTAAATATGAAAGGCCCGACCCCCCATGAACCTTGGAACTTGCCGTTGGTGGGAAGGCTTGCGTGCTTCAACGATACAGATAGCCGTACCGTTGGTGCAACCACAACGGAGGGGTATCTGTTGTGAGGCAAGACAAATGTGTGGTTCCTGAAGAGGGGCAGCAGCCTTTTCAGTAGTTGCAGGGGCAACAGTCTGGATGACTGACTGATATGGCCTTGTAACACTAACCGAAACGGCCTTGCCGTTGTGGTACTGCGAACGGCTGAAAGCAAGGGGAAACTATTGCCGTAATTTTTCCCGAGGGCATGCAGCTTCATTGTATGATTAAATGATGATGGCGTCCTCTTGGGTAATAGATTCCGGAGGTAAAATAGTCCCCCATTCCGATCTCCAGGCGGGGACTACTCAAAGTGACGTCTTTATCAGGAGAAAGAAAACTGGCGTTCTGCGGATCGGAGTGTGGAATGTCAGATCCCTTAATCGGGCAGGCAGGTTAGAAAATTTAAAAAGGGAAATGGATAGGTTAAAGTTATATATAGTAGGAATTAGTGACGTTCGGTGGCTGGAGGTGAATACAGGGTAATAAATACAAAATCAAATAGGGGTAATGCAGGAGTAGCTTTAATAATGAATAGGACAATAGGAGTGCGGGTAAGCTACTACAAACAGCATAGTGAACGCATTATTGTGGCCAAGATAGACACGAAGCCCACGCCTACTAAAGTAGTACAAGTTTATATGTCAACTAGCTCTGCAGATGATGAGGAAATTGATGAAATGTATGATGAGATAAATGAAATTATTCAGGTAGTAAAGAGAGTAGAAAATTTAATAGTAATGGGTGACTGGAATTCGATAGGATGAGAAGGAAACGTAGTAGGTGAATATGGATTGGGGCTAAGGAATGAAAGAGGAAGCCGGCTGTTAGAATTTTGCACTGAGCATAACTTAATCATAGCTAACACTTCGTTTAAGAATCACGAAAGAAAGTTGTATACATGGAAGAACCTTGGAGATACTAGAAGGTTTCAGATAGATTACGTAATGGTAAGACATAGATTTAGCAACCAGGTTTTAAATTGAAAGACAATTCCAGGGGCAGATGTATGCTCTGGCCATTGGTTATGAACTGTAGAATAAAGCTGAAGAAACCTCAAAGAGGTGTGAATTTAAGGAGATGGGACCTGGGTAAACTGAAAGAACCATAGGTTGTGCAGAGCTTCAGGGAGAGCATAAGGGAACAATTGACAGGAATGGGGGAAAGAAATACAGTAGAAGAAGAATGTGTAGCTTTGAGGGATGAAATAGTGAAGGCAGCAGAGGGTCAAGTAGGTAAAAAGACGAGGGCTAGTAGAAATCCATTGGTAACAGAATGTTACCAATGGAGAGGACAATATTATGGAAATGAAATAAGATGTAGATGAAGACGAAATAGTAGATAAGATACTTCGTGAAGAGTTCGACAGAGCACTGAAAGACCTGAGTCGAAACAAGGCCCCGGGTGTAGACAACATGCCATTAGAACTACTGATAGCCTTGGGGGAGCCAGTCATGACAAAACTCTACCATCTGGTGAGCAAGATGTATGAGACAGGCGAAATTCCGCCAGACTTCAAGAAGAATGTAATAATTCTAATCCCAAAGAAAGCAGGTGTTGACAGATGTGAAAATTACCAAACCATCAGTTTAATAAGTCACAGGAGCAAAATACTAACGCGAATTCTTTACAGACTAGTGGGAAAACTGGTAGAAGCCGACCTCGAGGAAGATCAGTGTGGATTCCGTAGAAATGTTGGAAAACGTTAGGCAATACTTATAGAAAGGTTTTGACAATGTTGACTGGAATACTCTCTTTCGAATTCTGAAGGTGGCAGGGGTAAAATACAGTGAGCGAAAGGCTATTTAAAATTTGCACAGAAACCAGATGGCAATTATAAGAGTCGAGGGGCATGAAAGGGAAGCAGTGGTTGGGAAGAGAGTGAGACAGGGCTGTAGCCTCTCCCGATGTTATTCAATCTGTATATTGAGCAAGCAATAAAGGAAACAAAAGAAAAATTTGTAGTAGGTATTAAAATCCAGGGAGATGAAATAAAAATTTTTGAGGTTCGCTGATGACATTGTAATTCTGTCAGAGACAGCAAAGGACTTGGAAGAGCAGTTGAACGGAATGGACAGTGTCTTGAAAGGAGGGTATAAGATGAACATCAACAAAAGCAAACCGAGAATAATGGAATGTAGTCGAGTGGTGCTGAGGGAATTAGATTAGGAAATGAGACATTTAAAGTAGTAAAGGAGTTTTGCTATTTGGGGAGCGTAATAACAGTTGATGGACGAAGTAGAGAGGATATAAAATGTACACTGGCAATGGCAAGGAAAGGGTTTCTAAAGAAGAGAAATTTGTCAGAAAGTCGTTTCTGAAAGTATTTGTATGGAGTGTAGTCATGTATGGAAGTGAAACATGGACGATAAATAGTTTAGACAAGAAGAGAATAGAAGCTTTCGAAATTTGGTGCTACACAAGAATGCTGAAGATTAGATGGCTACGTCATATAACTAATGAGGAGGTATTGAATAGATTTGGGGAGAAGAGGAGTTTGTGGCACATTTTGACTAGAAGAAGGGATCGGTTGGTAGGACGTGTTCTGAGGCACAAAGGGATCACCAATTTAGTACTGGAGGACAGCGTGGAGTTTAAAAATCGTAGAGGGAGACCAAGAGATGAATACACTAAGCAGATTCAGAAGGATGTAGGCTGCAGTAGGTACTGGGAAATGAAGAAGCTTGCACAAGTTAGAGTAGCATGGAGAACTGCATCAAACCAGTCTCAGGACTGAAGACCACAACAACAGCATCACAACAACATGCAAGCTATAGGCTCAGCAGTGTGCACTGCTGGCTATAATATTTGAAATGCACTTGGATTGAATTTTGGCTGATAAAAGAGAACATTTAAGAAAATGTAACTTACTTAAAGAGGAGGTCCTGATCATGGCGAATTAGTAACAATAGTTTGTTTTTTTTGGCAGAAGTATACCAGAGATAAATTTTGTCTTTTCTGAAACATCTGACCATTAAAGTTACATTACTCACAATTGATTCACAAGCAATGTTATTTAAACAGCAAGTATTATCTAACTTCATTAATCCAATATAAATGCATATCATCAAATTACACATAGCTCTGATAACAAATCCTAAAAGCATTACAAAGTGAAATATCTAACTAGCCTTTTTATCAAAACTGTTTACGTACATTCTGGGGTTACTCAACAGTTACAAATTATCAGCCAACTCATCTAGACTAACGCACAGGTGAATCACAAATCATAATTATCGTATTTACCCTGCTTACATGACGAATTTTGCTTCCACATTCAACAATACTTACATACCCAAATTAATCTAACTGTTGGTGGCTTCACACAGCCCACAACAGAAGTGCCTACTCCATCGTCTTTCCCTCACAGATAGCTACGTACTACTGTGCGCACATCGCTGTCTCACTCAAACACTCTGATAATGTCAGACAAGAGATCTTTGGCTCTGCGGTCGCTCACTGTTAGCGAACTGCATTATCGAGCCCATCAGGGACTTGCATCGTTTATAATATACTAGTTTCATTGTAATTTATTAGTATTCTTATCTTATTCTCGTGCCACATACATGTGTTCCTCGGTCTGGCGCTGTGTGGAAACCTAGGGGACTGATGACTTCAGATGGTAAGTCCCATAGTGCTTAGAGCCATTTGAAAAATTTGAAGTTCGCCCCCAGTATACTCCTATCACACGGCACCGCAATTAACCGAATTTTTGGCAAAAATTTCAGTTCAGCATCGAGTCCTAACACCCATGCATGGTGAGGGGCCGTATCGTTCTCTTGCAGGATAATGCCAGTCCAAATGTTTCCACAGTTGTTTCGAGTACAGTGCAAAATTTTCGCTGATAAGCCCTTACAAATGTTCCGTACAGTCCCGCTCTCTCCCCGTGGGATATCCTCATTTTGAAAGACCGGAACAAAGACGTTCGTGGCTTCGGACGTAGAAGCGGGTGCCTGGGTACAATTGTGGTTCTGCAGGCAACCGCAAACATTTTTCCATGAAGGAATATAAAGTCTTGTCTCACAGTACGATAATGTATTATCATTTATGGCGATTGCTTTTGAAAGAATAAACAGTTTGAGACGCCCTGCTAATCCCCCAGGACAGAACAGGTAGTTTAAGTTATGGAAAGGGGTCAAAATAAGCGGGTGTCGGCTACACTCGAACATAAAACCTTTTATTTGATGAAACATTACAAGAGCCAAGAAAAATTTAAAAAAAAAAAAACACAGCACTAGTTTCGGAACGTAATTAGTGGTTGAATGCGCCATACAATCTCATGCCTTAAGGACAAGACCACTTTAATTTAAAACGGGCTGAAAGCCAATAACTTAAAGCTCAACCAAAATCACAAATTTAAAACGCAAAGCCTTATCTTAAAACAGTTCCTTAACTAGGCTGAAATCCCAAGGAATTGATACTTTAAGAGCAAACCACTTAAATTCAAAATCGGCTGAAGCCCCTACACTTAAGACTCAATAACATTAATTTTAAAAATGCCAAAGGCTTTACGTAAACAGTTCTTAAATTAGGCTGAAGGCCAAAACCATCTGACGCCATAAGGGCAAAACAACCTTAATCTAAAAATAGGCTAGAAGCCATATAAGTACAAACAACAAGAACAAACAAGAGATGGCAGTACACCCAAGGGCGCTAAGAAGTTCTGAGGGTCGGCCTGGAATTCAAACACTAACGTCCGCTTAGGTGAGACAGGCAGTTGGCCCAATCACTGTCGATCCGACGACTACTCAACCGATAGACAGTCAACGGACCGACGGAAAAGATAACCTCTGCTTCATCAGACCAGCGCACCACAGAGAGTTCAGTGGAACAACTTAGAAGCTATTGGAGCCCAAAACCAATTATGCATTGAGCTGTCAACCTACACACCAATGCTGGAAAGCGACGACACGATGAGGAAAATACATTGCCTGAATATATGTCAACGGCCAGGTCAGGTAACCGGAACGTTAACTGCCACGAGGCAGAAGATTCTGATGGTGCACTTCAAATAACCAAGTGCAGTTAAACTCCACCGGAGGGTGGTTAAACTTGAAGACACATATTGCTGCACTCGGGATCATCCCAACAGCAGATAACGAACTTCAAACGACATAATGTTAACTGTCGTGACGTGCTGATTGATTAAACCAAAACTCAACTTCCATGTCCAGGATCGGTGAGCAACGAACCTCGTAGTAATGGGAACAGCACCACACACACCGACACCGCATAGAGCCTCCTGGCGGGCCCAGCCAAACTACCCGCCGTGGAGATTTCCTCGGTGCTCCACACCAACCGACCAACTGCCGCACTCAGCCCAACTGGAAACTATAAGCGCCAGGCCAAAGATAGTCGTAGGACACACACGGCTGCTGCCATCCGAGGAAAGAGAGGATAACAGCACAATCGCTATAACCGCGGGAAACTAAATACAGAAGAGCAACGAAGGTTTAATCCAACGCATAGCATGAGCCAGTCACGGCTGACAGTTTACTTCCTTTATTTTCCATCCGTCTCTTTTTCATTTGAATGTCCCTTGTGTAATATTCTGTAAGGGCCTTGAATGAGAAGCACACCATCTCTTTCTCTCGTTGTAAGTTAATAATATGTATATCTAACAAGCCCATATCTCAAGGCTGCAACTGCAGACATAGTGTAAGTAGGCTGTTTACGTTTTCTTATTGGTAACGCCACGTAGCGCTCTGTATGAAAAATCACTGGCTGTGCCGTGTGCAGTCTGTGGTTGGTTTGCATTGTTGTCTGCCATTGTAGTGTTGGGCAGCGGCAGCTGGATGCTAATAGAGCGAATTGTTGTGCAGTTGGAGGTGAGCCGCCAGCAGTGGTGGACGTGGGGGGAGAGATGGCGGAGTTTTGAAATTTGTAAGAATTGGTGTCATGAACTGCTATATATATTATGACTATTAAGGTAAATACATTGTTTGTTCTCTATTAAAATCTTTCATTTGCTAACTGTGCCTATCAGTAGTTAGTGACTTCCGTAGTTTGAATCTTTTAGTTAGCTGGCAGTAGTGGCGCTCGCTGTATTGCAGTAGCTTGAGTAACGAAGATTTTGTGTGAGGTAAGTGATTTGTGAAATGTATAGGTTAATGTTAGTCAGGGCCATTCTCTTGTAGGGATTACTGAAAGTCGATTGCATTGCGCAAAAAAAAAAAAAATTGTGTGTCAGTTTAAGCACAGTCTGATTTTTCCTTGTAGTTTGTGTAGTTAGTGTAGCCTTTGTTTATTGCTAGCGCGTAATCATAGAGAGAATTTCCTTTGTAGTTGCAGTCTTTCATTGTTGTACAGTAAAACAGTTGTGGCATGAATGTAGATTTGCACCAAGTATTTCGCAGCTTCGCTTGCAATTAACTAGATATTATTTTCAGTGCTATGTTAATGTGTTCTCTTATTTTTGCTCTTCAAATTGTGCTTTTATGTGTTATCGTGTGAAATATTGTGACAATAATGGCGTGTGAAAAACGTAACACTAGGCTCCAAAGTAAACTGAGACATAATAGTGACGACGAGCGTCGCTTATCAGCACCACTGTGTAGTGAATTAACAAACATTCGAAGTAGTAATTTGGTAATTGTGCATAGGGAAACGGAGCGGGCGGCAAATAATGGTGTAGACAATGAAACAAGTACTTAACAGTGAACAATAATCGATCGATCAGTCGGCAACAGCTCGCCTCAGGAATCCGAAATGACAGAACACAAAATTGCAAATACTGTAGACTTAGGTTATGGGACCTCACCGTTTTCTCAAATGAGTGAAGACACATTTTCTGCCTGTCAAAAAGTAAATGTTGCCATTGAAAATGCACTGCCAGAAAGCATAGAAAAACAGATTCCAGACACTAATACATTATTATTGCAATTAATGCAACAAATGCAACAAAATCAGAAACAAATGGGGTAAAATCTTAAAAAGTTAGACACAATGGAACAAAATCAGAGACAAACACAGCAAAAGCTTCAAATGTTAGACACCATGGAACAAAATCAGAGACAAACTTAGCAAAAGCTTCAAAAGTTAGACACAATGGAACAAAATCTTCAAAAGTTTGACGCAATGGAACAAAAGCTTCAAAAGTTAGACTCAGTGGAACATACGCTTGAACAAACACGTGAAGATTTAACTACTGAATTACATAAAACCGAATCGAAATGTCAAAAAGTCTGTAAAGACGTAAAAACACAAATTTGTGAGCATTTCCAACCTACTTTTTCGCGGCATGAAAATGCATTACAGAATCACGAAGCAGCCATAAAAGAACTGCAAACTATTGTTCATGAAACTCATGAGACCTTGCAAGCTAAAACTGACTGAGTTGCATCTACCGATTCGGTTCGCAACTTGCAAAAACTCAAGCGAACTTAAAGGACGCAGTAGATACTCTGAAAATTGGTTCAGAAAGGCACATGGTGGACATTAGTTCATTATCAGAGAAAGTAGTTGAACTTTCGGATCAGCTAAATAATTTATCTACGAAGGTAGATGATAATCTGAATGACACAAAACCGGTAGTCTTTAATGACACAGAAGAGTTCCAACAAATTAGGAAATTCAAACAAAATCAGAATCAAATTAATACGCAACACCAAAGAGAAATCCGGGAAGTACCAGATCAGCTGACACAGGTAATATAAGAATTACGTATTTCAGAGGACACTCGCACTCCAATACAGGAAGAGGGATGTAAAAATATGGAACTGCCACAAAATAATAACACAGGGCACTTTGGAGTTTATGAAAGAAATTGGCAAAGTACACCGAATTTTGAGATGGAACCGCCGAAACGACGTAACAGTCACCGACATGCGACCCGCCGACACGATGATTTAGACTATAAGCTGTTCATTACTACACGTAAATTCAAAACATTTAAGAATTCTGGCAACGAAATTCATCCACAAGCATGGCTTCATCAATTCTCTCACTGTTTTCCTCCCAACTGGTCATTAGAGCACAGATTAGAATTTATGTGTGGCTACTTGGAGAATGAACCAGCTCTAAGAATGCGATCGGTCATTCACGATTGCCAGAGTGAAGGAGAATTTTACCATGCCTTCCTCTCAGCATATTGGTCTCAAGCCACACAAGATCGAGTAAAACATGGCATCATAATGATGAAAAATTTCGAACAATCTGAATCTTCAAGTCTTGTGAAATATTTTGAAGATATGTTACATAAGCATCAGTATCTTTCAAACCCATACAGCCCCTCAGAACTCATCCGCATTTGCTTAATCAAATTACCTGATCATTTACGGCATATTATTTTGGCACGCGGTTGCAAAGACGACATTGAAGCTTTCCAGGGACTCTTACAAGAATTAGAAATTGACACAGACAGTCACGGGATGCGAAAACAGGAAAACAACCACTACATGTCACATCCGTCGCAATTCCGCGATGAAAGAAACAATAACTGGACACGACAAGGCCATTCTCACAACACAAATCGTTACCAAAACAGACACCACCCATATGACCACCACTGGCAGAGTAATAGTTACAGAGAAAGATCGCATTTCCGTAGTAATGAATATCACAGACACAATCAGAGAAACAGACAATACGGGAACCAAAATAATTATTATCAAGGGAGACGGAATAACTTCAGACGGAACGATCCAGCGTGCAGTTACGATTCAGGGAGAAATTCTCCACCACGTGACCGACAAGAAATTAATTACAGAAATTACCGACATGACGACAGACGATATGATCGTAACGACAGACCTGAATTGCATCATAACTGGCGGGATTCAAACAGAACAGGGTCATCTCGGCAAGGTGAATTTGTAGAAGTTAGGTCTCCAAATCCCAATAACGACGCGCGCCAACCAAGAAACAGACAATGACTCCCACCGCAGGCAGCCGCGTGCGCCGGCGGGCTCAGAGAAAAATAAAATAAGCTAACCTTGACCAAAATTCCAGTGTTCCTTACCGACGTATTACACATGATAATTGCGTTGAAGCTCTGCATAGTAGGAAGAGTAAAGGCTTGCACCACATTTCACATGTAAAACCGTCCATTGAAAGATAATCTGTTTTTTAACTTAGTCTTTGCCATAAAATTTTTCACTTCACGTTACTAGTATGCTTTGTCACAGTGAGAAACTGTTAACACGCAACAATGTTTGAAGTTAAATATCCAATCAAGAACCAAGAGAACGTTTTTAAACAGAAATTACGAATGCATTGTTATAGTGAACAGACGACACAGTGCTCTTGTGTGTGTGTATATTCTTGCTTCTTAGTGGCACGATTACGTAACAACCGTAATGCTCATGTACTTAGACCATTTACCACTACTGCTAATGAGATTTTAATGCAACATTTTGGTTTACTTGAACATACATTCTGGATTTAAAGTACTTTTTGTGAGATACCAGATGACATAGTGGTTAGTATATGTGACAGCTACACGATTTTATCACGACGCTACTAATGAGTGACAATTTACAATGTTGCTTTTGCGGTGTTCCTGTTTTATATCTGCACAGTTTTCTGAATTCTTCTGGAAAGTGTAACGTGTTTTAGTAGTACCTTTTGTGGTATAGCTACAATGAGACAGCCTTTATCGTAGCACAACAATACGTTACATTATAGTACTTTCTTGATCATGGTAAGGTACGTAAAAACTACGATATCGGAAAGCATTTCACTTTCGTCTATGATGAGGTAAGTACACTGACCTCAGCAGAACTTAGCTTTCAGAGGACGATAACTACGACACTTCCACAGCACAGAGATTATCTTACAACAAGACGCACAGTTTAGCATTACAGTACACGTATTTGAGTGATTAATTTTGTACTTAAAACATTTATTTTTAAAGATATTTGAAGTACAATGATACAAAGGTTTTCCATGATACATTTCATTCCATTGCTGTAATCTGTAACACCTGAGAATATAATTACATTAATCCTCAGGGGGTACACGCTTTCTTTGTGTACCATGTGTTTGGCAAGCACAAGGAGCCCTAGCTAATATGGTATTTGCTTATACAAGTCTACACATTGGTACCATATTTCTCTAACGCAGAATTACACAGCTATGTGATCATTTAACTGAAAGAAAAAAACATTTATTTTACTACATCAGTGACAGATGTTTACCTAATTACACAGTTGGATAACTTCACACTCACGAAATTGTATTTTGTCTGTATTTTGTGAACTGTTCATATTTTTTCGGAACCATTGTGATACTATAAGAGCTTTGAATCATGTATTTGGTATGAGACATGATTTTTAAAGTACGTTTGAGGCTGATGACACTTGACATGAGCAGAGAATTTTTTTTTTTAGGTTTTGAAATTATTGGAGGAAGCTACGACGATTTTGAGATTTGACTGAGGTGTTATGATGTTACTATGACGACGACGATGTGAATTATGCTGCTGAGGTATGTTTAAGCTGATGCTATATGAGTTATTTGGTTATGCTACATATCTGTTATGATGAAATATTGAAGAAGTGTCGACGAATATGTATATGTGTAATAAGGTTAGGAAAAATGAGTAGTGGTTAGGGACTCTGGTTTGTGGAAAAGGATGTTGGAAACCGAGAATCGTACTTTAAGGGTTATGAAATGTGTGTATATGCGTGAATGTATCACTATGCTGGTGAAAATTTTTTGGACACTATTATATTTAAAGGATTTTGTTTCTACAAATTTGTAACGCAAATTCTCAATCTGTGAATATATTTTTATATGGGACTGTCACTGTAGCGGAAACTGCTGTCGTAACTTTTTCAGTAAGAAAGGTAAGTGACCACCTGCACGTAATGCGTCGTGGGAACCCAGCTGTGCGACAGTCGCCTGGGAAAAAAGCCATTAGTGTGTGCCTTTCAGAGGCACAGGTAAAAAAAAGCCATTATCCTCGCTATTGACATTCCTTTGTAGAAAGCATCGTAAATACGACACCCTCAAACTTGAAAACATGATTACACTGTAGAGTTCTTAATTTATGACATTTATTGAAATGAAATGATGAGAAACATTTTATATCTATTGTCTTTCTAGCTGAGAGATTGCTCATTTTGTTTAATATCCAATTTCTATCTGCACTGCAGCGTTGGTTAAAATAAAATTGAATAGATGTACTAATATCACTATTTTCTGTCTACAGACCCAGTAAAGAATCATTTTATGATGTACTTTCTTGTAAAAGAGAGCACAAATAGACATTTCCCTTCACAGGAATTGCAAAAATAATTTTTTTACGTTTTGGTAACTTGTCTGCTAGCGTATGTTCTCGTGATGCATCACTCTAGTGTTGAGATGTGACATAGGTATTAAACATTTTTACTGTAATATCTTTTTTGCTTCAGCTTTGTCATGTTTAGATATAAATTATTACATTTATTGCTGCTCGCTATGTTTACTTGCATTTTTTTGTCATAGCTGTTTGTATTAATTGTTTTGTGCCACTGCATTTCCTCATCCCTTAGTTAAGCATCTGAGCTCAGTAGATTTAAGTTAGCTTAAGAGGGGATAGCCTATATAAGAGAATGAGTTGCGATGGATTTGAAGAAATGCACTGAGAGGTTATATGAGAAAAGTACAGAAGAAAAGGTATAGATAGGACGTTTGGAAATAATGAAGAACGAAGGGAGATCTCTGAGAAGTAAAGAAAGTATTGTTTGCAAAATATTGCAGTAAAACAACCCCTGTCCATTCCTTGTGTTATCCCACTATGTGTTTGTGTACCCTTGTGTATTTATGTTCTTCCTGTCTTTATATGTTTATCTGATAAGACTTATGTTGCAGAATTTTTCTAATACTAAGCTACATTCACTATGTTGAGGAATACTGTTATCCTTAAATATAATTTGCATTAATAATATGTTATTTACTTTGTAAAGATGTTTACACATTATTTACTCTGTTTTGTTCTAATGCTCATGTGTGAAGTTTATGTTTCAAAAGTTATTCTGATCTTTTATGTATGTACTTATGTCGTAATTTTTATAACACTGATGTATTTGCTATTTCGATTCTTTTGTAAAGCCTGTACTACTACAAAGGTTATCTGTATTGTTATATTCTTTAATGATGTATTTTGTACCTTTGTTATTGTATTCTTATGTTATAAAATTGTAATTGACACCAGTTCATCAAATTTAGTAACTTGTAAATTACATTTCACTGCACACGTTTCTGTTGGTCATAGTATATGCACAATATGTGAGAAGTAGGGACTAATAGTGTTTGCAAGTGTATTGATAATTCAGCAAGGGACTGGTTAACAGCATTGCTGGTTCTAAAGACAATTCGAAAAACTTTGTGAGTGGACAAGTGGTGGGTTATGGACTTGCTATATTATCCACAAGACTCTTCAATGGTGATTGTGCGCCTGCACAGTCAAACAGATGGCTGCTGGCTATCTCTACAAGGACTGAAGTGGGTCTACACCTTTGATGACTCCCCAATACCATTATTTCTACAAGGACTGCAGTGGGTCTGCATCTCTGATGGCCCACCAATACTGTAATCTCTACCAGGACTACAATGGGTGTACTCTGTGTTGACCTACCTACCAATATTCTTCAAAACTTCGACTGACTCTGCTGTGGGTTTGCTCTGTTGTGGTTCATTACCTGTCTGCAAGTCAAGAGTCAGCACTGTCTTTCCATTGGAAGGACAACACTACTTCTTCAAGACTGCATGGAAATCCATTACTTCCATGTGCATTTTCTTTTATTGCTCAGTATTTGAAAAAAACACAGCAATTTTACTGTGATGAATGATCAGGACTGTCTATATGGACTGTGAGAAAATTTTAGCTTTTGACCAGCATTGTATCAATAAGTGTGTGCATTTGATTTCTTTGCTATTGTAATCATAATTATGAAAAAAATTTCAAATCTGTATTGGCCACTGCCCAAAACAATTTCTAAATTTTTTATGGGGAGCATGGGGGCTATGTAAGTAGGCTGTTTACGTTTTCTTATTGGTAACGCCACGTAGCGCTCTGTATGAAAAATCACTGGCTGTGCCGTGTGCAGTCTGTGGTTGGTTTGCATTGTTGTCTGCCATTGTAGTGTTGGGCAGCGGCAGCTGGATGCTAATAGAGCGAATTGTTGTGCAGTTGGAGGTGAGCCGCCAGCAGTGGTGGACGTGGGGAGAGAGATGGCGAAATTTTGAAATTTTTAAGAATTGGTGTCATGAACTGCTATATATATTATGACTATTAAGGTAAATACATTGTTTGTTCTCTATTAAAATCTTTCATTTGCTAACTGTGCCTATCAGTAGTTAGTGACTTCCGTAGTTTGAATCTTTTATTTAGGTGCCAGTAGTGGCGCTCGCTGTATTGCAATAGTTCGAGTAACGAAGATTTTTGTGAGGTAAGTGATTTGTGAAACATATAGATTAATGTTAGTCAGGGCCATCCTCTTGTAGGGATTACTGAAAGTCAGATTGCGTTGCGCAAAAAAAATATTGTGTGTCAGTTTAAGCACAGTCTTGTATAATTGTTCTAAGGGGATGTTTCAATAGTGCACAGCCACTGTGATGCCATGCAGGAATTACTTTTATTCCCAGATTTCATTAAATGGGTAGATGGAGGTTTCACTAGAGGTAAATTGGTTTTCCTCCTTCTTCCTAAAGCATGTCTGTGGATACTGGATTCTAATGATGAAAACTTTGTAACACGCCCAAAAATGAACGAAGAACCTGCAAATACCACATCTTGAATGGCTGAAAGAGAATAAAAATAGGTACTGTAACCACATTCTGCTAGTACATGGCCATTTAGTTGAATCTTTAACAACCCAGCCGTTGGCCAACATCGATAGTGGCTCAGAGGTACTACACCTCGTAACTGACGAGTGCCATAGGCATTAGTGGTGCCTCAAGTGAGCCCACAAGCCTACAGCATCGGGTCCAGTCACCAGGCACGGAATAAGTCCTGTTTAAAATGCAGCACCAGTTATTACAGTAGACTAGTTGCTATTTGGATCCCGCCTCTGCGTGGAAATTTAACTTCTGGTTATCGTCATTACTGTATATTCAGAGGTCTGATCCTGACAAGCTTGGCTTTGTTTACGAATTATGCATTCACATCGGGACAGAGGAAGGTGAGTTTTGTCCCTAACAGGGAGTCACAGGAAAAGCTTTGGCAATGTTCGATATTTGTCTTGGTGAAGTGCTTAAAATTTCTCAGTCTTTCGAGGTTCCTCTTGCAGCCCACCATGCTTTCACAAATTAAATTCAAGTGTCAAAAGTAATTAGTTACCGTCGCGAATAACAGTGTATTGATAATTCTGAATCATAATCCTCTCCGCCTGTCTCCCTCTAACCCAGGTTGATGGCCATCCATATTTTCGGTGAATTGTTAGAGACTTAATTACATCAAACGTTCTGGTCTCCTCTCAGCTCGCAGTTGGCATGTGAACAGGGTTGGTCAGAAATGCCCTCGCAACTTGACGTTTCGACATGTTTTATACAAGTCGAAGAAGCTCCAGTTCTGCTCTGGCTGTGGGAGCTGGTATTTTAGAAACAGCTGGGCGCAGCCTCCAGTAGACTGTCTGGTCTGCAGATAGGTGGCCCACGTAGCAGCATTGTGCCTGCAAGTGGCCCACCGGCCGCGCGCTGAACTGTGGCATAGGAACAACAGAGTGGTCCATTCCGTCAAAACTGCGGGGCAGACGGACGTGATGCTGCTCGGCCAGCCTTTGGAATTCGAGCTTCACGACTAACATGTCACTCTGAGCAGCAGTTACAAAAAAATGTGTCGGCATCTGATGGTCATCTCGCCGTCTTACAGCATTGCCATTTAGTGACAATTTCAATTGCTATTACGAGGGTTGACTGAAAAGTAAAGCCTCCACGTTCGTAACTCTCCAACAGTTTGCAGCATTGGTACCCGTCAGGTACTGGCTTCTTCCTTAGCCTCTTCTGTACAGTTCCAGTTGGCCGGAGGCCTTAGCATTGGACGATTGTGTTGTTACAGTGTAAAGCAGGGAACGGTAGGTCAATGCTATTTAAGCAACGTGCAGTAACTGAATTCTTGACATCAGAAGATGTCACGCCAAAGGAGATTAATCAGAGAAAGAAAGAGGTTTATGGTGATTGTGATGATGTGAGTACTGTGCGTCGTTAGGAGAGTAAGAATATGTTGAGGCGGGAACATCTGACCTGAGTGACAAACAAATCACTGCCACAGTGTTCTGGGACGCAGATGGTGTTATCTATGTTGATTTCCTTGACCGTGGAACAACAATAAGAGGCCGGCCGAAGTGGCCGAGTGGTTCTAGGCGCTACAGTCTGGGACCGCGCGACCGCTACGGTCGCAGGTTCGTATCCTGCCTTGGGCATGGATGTGTGTGATGTCCTTAGGTTAGTTAGGTTTGAGTAGTTATAAGTTCTAGGAGACTGATGACCTCAGAAATCACATAGTGCTCAGAGCTATTTGAACTACAGTAAGTTCAGAGAGCAACGCTGCGAACACGGCCAACAAGGGTCCGAAAGGAAACGCGAAATGTTTCCCTGCGGCATGACAATACCAACCCACACACTTCACGTGCCACCACGGCAGAGCTTCAGAGATTGACTCTCACCACCGTACGGCATCCTCCATACAGTGCAGATTTAGCACCGTCTGACTTCCATCTGTTCCTGATAATGAAAGACGATCTGCGGGGACATCATTAATCTTCTGATGAAGAAAGTGAGAGATCTGTGAGACTGCGGTTGCGGAAACAGAGGGTCGACTTCTTCCGTGACAGCTTCAGGAAACTTGTCCATCGTTGGCAGAAATGTATCCAATTGGCTGGTAATTATGTGGTTGAAAAATGGCCCTGAGCACTATGGGACTTAACTTCTAAGGTCATCAGTCCCCTAGAACTTATAACTACTTAAACCTAGCTAACCTAAGGACATCACACACATCCATGCCCGAGACAGGATTCGAACCTGCGACCGGGTGATTATATGGAAAAGTGAAAATTGGTTATTAAAGATCACATTAAAAGGATTATTTCTGCGTCTGATTTATTAATATAATTCCCGTCATAACCCAATTAACGAAGGTGGAGGCATTACTTTTCATTCAGTCCTTGTAAAAATTTCGAAAAAACTGTTCGAATGTTCCATTTTTAGTCCAGAATATGATGGTGTACTTATCAAAGGAAAGTTATTTCAGGCTGCTACGAAACAAAAAAAAGCTAACGTTACAAAAAACTTAAAATGAAAAACCATTTTTTCTTCAGCCTGTTGAAAAAAACATATTGTTGACGTATTTGGGCTGAAAAAAATGTGAACATTCTGAATGTACATAGTTGCATGTTATACAGGTGTTATCCTGAAAACATAAACGCAATCTGAGGTAAAAAATAAAATACCGTAAGAGGTGTAACGAAAAATGCCGCTCATGGGTTAGCGTTGTGTTGTACCTCGCAGAAACTTACAGCGATAAAGTTGTTAATAACACTAAAAAAATTTTAAACATGGCAGCGTTGTCAGCGTCCGTTACAACGTAAGACAAAGCAATAAACAGCCCTCGGTTGCAAAATGAAATCTTTTTGACCTAGGTTTCGGCCACTTCTGACAGTGCCTTTATCATAAATAAAACATTTAAACTGGCGTGTCACGTATGAAATAAATATCAAGCGATAAATCTTTAGTCAGAGAATTTTAAAATATAAAATATTGAAGTCAAGCTACTATGGGCTGCACACATCTGTCGAGGAGCGGTAGCATGAGACTGAGACTAAGGCGGGAACTTCAGTCTGATGTTAAGGGGGCGAGAGATTTTTCTTCATTGGGGAGGAGCGGTGCTGTCGTATCTCGTGACTACCGGCCCACGAGCTTCCGAGTACGTACGTTACACTAATAGAGCCTGCTGGTCACCAAAAGTTGCTGATTAATGATCTATGGGGTCGAAATATTTCGTGCATTTTGATATTGGAGTAAATGAAATTAGTTGACTGGCCGCAAAATTTTGATTTCGTTTCCAGAATGATTGATTTCGTTGTTAGGTAATTATTCTAAGCCCCCTCCAAAAACGACACAGCGCCTACAAAATCAGGCTTTACTTTTAACCGTTAAACGGTTACATGAAATCTTCATTCGCCCCACCACCCAAGGCAACAATACAGACGTCCTCTCCTGCCATACTCTTCACCCCGATGTGGAATTCGATGGTGAGGAAAGTGATCGTTTTGCCCTGGATCAAAAATGGTTCAAATGGCTCTGAGCACTATGGGACTTAACATCAGTCCCCTAGAACCTAGAACTACTTAAACCTAACTATCCGAAGGACATCACACACATCCATGCCCGAGGCAGGATTCGAACCTGCGACCGTAGCAGTCACGCGGTTCCGTTGCCCTGGATCAACATCAATAACAACCACAGGGCGAATTGCCGCTGATGGATGTACCATCTCGCGAACTAAGAGAGGAATTGCTTACGTATATGATATTAATAAGATTTAAAGTGCAGAGATATTTCTGTGAATAAATAATGACGCCGATAGTAGTTAAAAACGTGTACCTTTAACCGTATATCTGCAGGATCGTTTATTAGCATCAATCCAGCTATTCTGCAAGAGTGGAAATATTTGCACACTAATTACTACAGTTGGTTTTCACCATGTCTATGCGAGACACCCTTTAATAATTAATCTTTCATTAATAACATCTTTAATGCATAAGACGATCAGTAAGTATAAGTGAACAACCGTATTCTATTATTAATGAATGTTCATTGCAGTGATTTTTCACCTTGTTTAATTATTCTTTCCAAAAGCGACAATGATGCACGAATGAACCGTTCCTGCGTCAACATTTGGGAGGACGTCAGTTCACATCCACGTCCGACCAAACCGATACTGATTTTCTGTAATTTCACTAAATCGCTCTAGGCAAATAAATGCAGGAATGGTTTCTTTGGAGAAGGCACGGCCGATTTCCTTCCCCATGCTTGAAACATTCTGAGCGTGTCGTAGCGGCCCCTTATCAGTTAGAGGGCCTCCACAACAGCTGCCTACCTCCCTTCAAGGGTTCATATCAAAACATCGCCAGTGAATGTATATAGTAAACTTTCCGCATAAACGAGGCACTACTCCGTGAAAAGCCATGTGACAGAGATCCACCAACTGAAACTAATGTGCCTAAGTGTAGCATTCCACAGAATCGATGTTATAAGCACACCAGCCGAGTCAGACCGACAGTGTGTACATACAGCTACGACAGGTGCTGCCAATATCCATGCCGGCTCTAGCACAGTATACACTCGTCGTAGTCTTTCTTTAAAAATTTGTATCTTGTTGGGCGTAACGCCACTTTGAAATAGCGTAGCGTAGTATTTTGGTTCTCATTTCCTTCTTTCCATTGTCTTGTAACTCTTATCTGGCTTTTTCCACCAAAAGAATTATTGTGTTTCTTGTTGTTCTTGAGTCTGGAAATTAGTGCACCCCAAGAAGGCGTTTTAGTTAAATAAAGTGTATTCAAACATGATCTTTAGTTCTTTCGCGCCGACCGCAGCCCACAACAGTTTTTGGCGAAGAGGGTAAATGTTTCATTTTCGGTCTAAATGGATACGCCGGCCGCGGTGGCCGAGGGGTTGTAGGCGATTCAGTCCGGAACCGCGTGACTGCTACGGTCGGAGGTCCGAATGCTGCCTCGGGCATGGATGTCTGTGATGTCCTTAGGTTAGTTAGGTTTAAGTAGTTCTAAGTTCTGGGGCAGTGATGATATCCGATGTTAAGTCCCATAGTGCTCAGAGCCATTTTTTTGAAATTGCTACCATAGAGGAATTTCTTCAGTCCTTGATGGAAACCCTACAGCACATTCAGGCAGTGCTCGTTAAGTCAGAAAATCGCCCTCACTGCCCGGCGTTGCAAGATGTAGCTCACAGAGTTCATTCCATAGTGGGTAAATTGAACGCTTGCACTCGGCACCACCGACGTTTCCGGCTTTCAAGAAGTTTATCCAACCATGGCCAAATTATGTTGAACGGTTAGCACCACATTTACTAGCACATGGGATCCGTAACAAAATTCGAAGTCGGGATGTTTTTAGCAGCAGTCAGTCCACAGCTGTATCGTTTAATTCAACAACTGAACCCTGAGCTGTCTCTCTTTTCTCCATATTAGGGCTACCTTTTGGAGTACTTTTACGCACAAATACACGTCACCTCTGCGCATCAGACTTCTTTTTCTGGTCGAAAGTCCCCAGATCAGATATATCGGCAATGGATTACGACGCTCCAGGGTCTCTCCAGCGATTGAAAATTCCGGTGCTCCACCGTTGCCTGCAAGGAGTCTCATGCCTCTTCGTTGATTCATGACATGCTGGTGTTTCACGCACCAGACAAGGGTCTTCGGGCTGATATTTTGAAGTTGCAGGACCTGCTCCTCGACAAATGTCTGCCGATCATTCGTGCGTTTTAATAGTCTCACCGGCTACAACCACCGCGTCTCGATCCCGCTGTTTTCGCGTCTCGCCAGTTGCCTAGCACCGAGCGGGAGTCCTGCAGCCGAACGGCCCACACTGCCGTCGGGTGTCAGGCTTTGGAGAGATGCCATGCTTCCTACAGACTCAAAGGGTCGTCCCAAATCGTCACCGCAGAACCTGGAATCCTCGCATTCCATTGACGGACAAGTATTCTCCATCATTCCACAGATGGGAGTCCGTTTCCTCTTTACGCTGCAGTTCAGGCATATTGCTATGGTCTTCCAAATTGACTCGGCATCTTCCGTTTCTACTGTGGATGGTGGCACATACCAACGCTTACGCTCACCAACTTCGTACATTCGCGACTAGCATAGTTTCAGTAATCACCATATATCAGTCGAAGGCGTTATTTCATCACCAGTCTCTTACAACGGTCGTTTCTTCACCGCTCAGTTTTGGTACCGGCTCTCCTGGAACTACTAGCCTTCAGCTTTGGGCAGTTTTTGTCTCCTGGGTTTGTCAGTGCAGGACGAAGTATAGGCGTTTTCGATCGTCTCCTCGGATACCCTCCTCGCAGCGTTGGTCAGGAAATACGAAACGTTGTTCTCATAGCTACTTCCCTCTGCTATACCTCGTATTTTAAACCCCGCCCGATCCCCTTTGCTCACCAAGACAGGCTCCGTGACAAGTTGAAGGTATCCTTTCTCCCGTCGCGCACAGTCGCTGAGCGACGCCTATCGTTTTAGTCGAGAAGCTAGACAGTGGTTTTCGCATCTGTGGTGATTTTAACGTCACGGTAAATTGTCAGTCCGACATAGATGCATATCCTGTCCCATCGGAAGATGACATATTCACACGAGTTGCATGGTCAACCGTTTTCGTTTGGGGGGGGGGGGGGGGAGAAGGAAGAGACCAAACAGCGAGGTCATCGGGTTGGGAAGGAAGTGACATTGCAAAGGAACTATCCCGGCATTTGCCTGGAGCGATTTAGGGAAATAACGGAAAACCTAAAACAGGATGGCTGGACGTGGGATTGGACCGTCGTCCTCCCGAATGTCAGTCCAGTGTGCTAACCACGGCGCCACCTCACACGGTCAAGCGTTTTCGCCAAAATTGATTTGCGTCTTGTGTATTTCCAGCTGCCGTTGGACGAGGGATATCAGCAGATCCTAGTCATCATACCCCGTGTGGGCCTTTTCCAGTACAACCGCCTCCCGACTGTCATTGCTAGGGCTCCTGCCATTTTCCAACGTTATTTGGAACACCGCACAAATCAGGTGTCCGGTGTGGCAAATTACCTGGACGATGTGATCGTCGGTGGCTCATCAGCGGTGGACGTTGCGGACAAGCTGGATGGGCTGTTTCAGGTTTTTTTCGAGGCTAGACTCCTTGCCAGAAAGAAAATGTGACTTCTTTGCGCGTGAGGTCAGTTATCTCGGATTCACGATTGATGCCCATGGCCTACAAGCCTCTAAGGAGTATGTCGAGGTGATTCAAAACCTGCCTTCTCCCACCAACGTGAAGCAACTGCAATCCAACCTCGTTCAATTTAACTATTATCGGCATTTTATACCCCACGCCGCCGAGATTTTGGCGCCCCTGTCCGGATTGATGCGTAAGGGTGTGCGCTGGGTTTGGGACGCTACGTGTGAGCACGTTTTCACAAGTGTTAAGTCTGCTCTCTCCCAACCTCCATGTCTGGCCGTTTACGACCCTTCCTTGAAAGTCATGGTCACCGCCGATGTTAAAACCAAATATAGTCAAACTGAAAAGGAAGCGTTGGCGCTGGTTTTCACCCTAACTAAATTCTACGATTTCTGGAATAGGCGTCATTTCACATTGCAAACCG
Source organism: Schistocerca gregaria (assembly GCF_023897955.1). NCBI lineage: Eukaryota > Metazoa > Arthropoda > Insecta > Orthoptera > Acrididae > Schistocerca > Schistocerca gregaria. The sequence continues at coordinate 423,086,975 of NC_064925.1, read as the reverse complement.
ACCACAAATCTTTGGTTTCTTTGTTTCGCCCAGGCGCCACAGTGCCCACCTGGTCAGTGTGACGCTTCCAGCGTTGGGCACACTGCCTGGCGACGCTCGACTTTGGTATTGTCTATCGCACCACGGAAAGGAACACCAACGCCGATTTCCTTTCGTGGCTGCCTGCCGGAGTGGACAGTGAGTTTGACGCCTCCTCCTTGGTTTGTTTCCAATTGGATCCGAACGTGGACGTAGCTCTGGACGGGATTCCGTTGTATGCCGATGCAGACCAGCAGGCCATCGCTCAGGATCAGACACTGAAAACTCTGCTCCGCCAAATCACTGCGGGTTGGCCGAACAGACGTCGTAACGTCCATGACATTGAAGTCAAGCATTTTTGGGATACCGACACAATCTCTTATTCCGCCGTGGCGTCTTCCTTTTGCATACTGATTCGGACTTTCCCCTGGTGGTCGTACTGCAGGCATTGTGGCGCAATGCCGTCTACTTCCTCCACGCTGGCCATTGGGAAATCGTCTTCACCAAACAGCTGGCCTCCCGACACATTTATTGAGGCAGATTGGATAAAGACATTTTCTCCCTCGTTACGGCCTGCACCACATGCCAAACACGTTAGGTAGCACCCCCACGCCAGTGATTTTCGTGGCCAGATCCAACTGCTCTGTGGGAACGTCTTCACTGGGCTTACGCACGGGCACTTCATGGATCCCAATGGTGCATTCTGATCGAATACATGTCGGATTCTCTTATATCTTCCGCATGATGAACACCACTTCAGCTGAGACTATAAAAATTCTCCGGCGTCTTTATGCTACCGAGGGACTCTCAAAACGATCGTTACAGATGATGGTCCGCATCGCCCCGTTTCACCCTTCGACAAACAGGAAGACAGAACGTTTTGTATGGATATTCAAGAGCCAGCTCGATAAACTGCTGTTGCATAACCCGTTAGAGGAAGCATTGCTTCTTTTTTTGGCTACATACTGCACCACCCCACATGCCGATAAAAGTCCATGAAGATTCATCACGCTGACGACTCCACTCTCCCTCATCGGTCCTTGTTCCCAAGACTTCTCATCTTCCCCCCACACTTTAGCACTCTCCTTCTGTGTCGGGCAGGAGGTGTGGGTTTGGGTGTAGATCGTCTCTCATCCATGGGCGCGCTGGGCGCTTGCCGACATCACTAAGCTCGGTGGCCCGGCGATGGCATCTCTCCAGTGGGCCGATGGTTCCGCTGAGCGCTGGCACCTCAACCAGCACCGCCCCGTGTGGTCGACCACGAGGCCCCAGGGACGATGCCAGTGCCCATCGGCGTCAACCCTGTGATGGAAACTCCACTTCCACCCCCATCTCAGCCTTTGCCTCCAACGGCAGCTGCCCCTGCTGCGTCGCCGCCTTCAGCCCCAGACGGCCACGAGCCTATGGACGTCGAAGGATGACAGGATGCCGCTACTCCTATGGATGTTTTTGGTGCTGTGCTTTTTTTTTTTTTTTGCAGATGGAGAAATGTCGTAGAGCCCCTTATGAGTTAGAGGGGCTACACAATGGACAAGCAAGTTAGGCTGCTGACCTCCGTTCAAGAGCTCAAATCAGAAGATCGCAGTGAATGTAAACACTAACAAACGTTCCTTATAAACACGGCACTACTTTGTGAAAAGCCATGTGACAGAGATCCAGAATTCCACATAAGGCGATCACCATCGACAGTTGTGTTGAACATTTATTTAGCACATTTAAACAAACAAATAACATTTAAAACCATCAACACATTTTTAAAATTACTATTTAGATGAGAGCAAGTTACTTAAATGGCAGGCACCTTACGATGTAGGATATAAAATATAATATTTCACATGACCAAGCAACCTCGTGAGATTCAACAAACTACGCCCAGAAGCGGACACCGTAACACTAAACTGTTTCCAATACAGGCTCTGCATGGACCCTCAAACGGGGGCAACAACGGTCACGAACAGTCACGAGAAATTCCAGAACTAGTGGGTTTGTACAACAGACTGACATCTGCCTTAAGTAAATAGAAAAACAATAATTCATTGCATCGTGTCGTCTGTAGAATTAAACAACATATTAATGAACATCAGCTAAACAGTGCAAATCTATTATCTCATGTGTGTAAGACCAATTATACTTTTGCCCCGAGTGAACTAGATACACGGTGACCCGGCACGCGCGGGCAAAGGGGGCAGAAAATACACAACAGCACAAGCAGGACGCAACCCAGGATCCCGCATACGCTGCCAAGACCAACAGCTGAAGTCCCGATAAAGCGAAATCAAGTGCAAGTAACTAGCGTGCAGACTAACGACATATTTGGAACACCCCCAACCCACCCCCCCTTCCCCGACTCAAAACACAAGGCTACTTACAGTTAGCCACACATAAATTTGTGACTAAATCAGAATTAATTACCATATCCACATACTGTCATTGAAGGAATTCTTCTACTTTCATTAATAGAATCAGTTTCAAAGTATTTAAACACAAAATAACAACTGGCCTCTCAGTAACTTGTAAGAATTAGACACGTGTCTCTCAGACACAGCATCACTTCAAATAGAAACTAACAGTAATGTTATTGCAATTCGAAGCAAAATATATCCAGGAAAATTTTATTCATATATATCAATAGCAATTGGCAAGCTCAACTCAATTGTGTGATATAAATACAATAACCAGGCGGCACTTAGACAAGGACCAGCCAAACTGTTTTCAATGGCGGTTAACACTGATAGTGACAATCTACAAGCAGAATGTATCAGCACTCCAGGACCTAGCAATTGGTTATTATCACATCGCATACAGCTCTCACTAGAACCTTGCGTAATAAGCAAGCTGAAATTAACACATTAGAGGACAGACTCAGTACGAGTAGCAACGGCAGGACAAGAAAATGAAGTCAACGTAACTGAGCCCGGCATCGATTCCGGCCACAATTTACAGCACAAGCAAGACCCTTACCCCCTTGCTTCTTCGACGAAGACAGCCGCCTCATATCCCGGTGTCAGGAGACATGCAGGAAGCGAAATACACCAACGGCTTCCCAGTAACGTGACTGCTTCCACGCCGGCGATATTTCTTATGGCGCCGTCACCCGGGTGAGCAGCCCCTTCTAGATGTGCTCTTCCTGCTACCTCGCACAGCGCCTGTTCTGTCCGCCAGACTTCCCAAACGATGTTACTGCTGGGTGTCCCAAAGCAAAATCCTCGCTACTTGCTACACCTTATCCCTCGCTCCCCGATCGGCCCGGTAGCTGACACCACTGCGTGCTCTGCGCACATCACCGGAAAGATGACGCACGCCGGAGGCGGGAATATCGCTGATGGAGCCACACGGCTCATTTACCTTGTACATTTATATTTTTACCGGAATGAATTATCTCTCTGCAGCATGAAATTTCCTGGCGGATGAAAACTGTTTGCCGGATCGGGACTCCAACTGGTACCTCTATCTTTCGCAACCAAGTAACCTATCAATTAAGCAAGCTGAAACGCCTTGCTTAACTCGCCGGACAAGAAAGGTAGCTTAAATTGTGGAAAGGGGCCATAATAAAGGGCTGTGAGCTGCACTTGAACATACAACTTTATTATTTGATCAAACCATACAAAAGCAAAAAAATAAAAAAAATTTAAACACACAGCATTAATCTTTTGGACTTAATTACCAGGTGAAAGCCACTTTAATTTAAAAACGGCTGAAGGCCAATAACTTCAAACGCTAGCATAATCAGAAATTTAAAAGGCAAGCCTTACCTTAAAAGAGTTATTTAGTTAGGTTGAAGGCGCAAAGAGTCAGACACTTCAAGAGCAAACAAGTTGAATTCAAATTTGGTGAAGGCCTAACATTTAAAGCTCCATAACACTAATTTTTTTTAAATACCAAAGGCCTTACGTGTATCAGTTCTCTAAATTAGGTTGAAGGCCAAAAGAATCTTACGCCTTAATGGCAAACTAACCTTAATTTTTTTTAAAAAATCGGCTAGAAGCCATACAAGTACAAACAACAAGAACAAATAAAAAAGAGGCAGTACACCCAAGGCGCTCAGATGTTCGACGGTCGACCTGGAATACAAACACTAACGCTCGCTTAGGTGAGACAGGCAGTCGGGCCCACCATTCACGATCCGACGAGAACCCAACCGACGGACAGTCACCGGACCCACCGACAAGATAACTTCCACTTCACCCGACCAAGGCACAACAGGGAGTTCAACGGAACAACATAGGAGATATTGGTGCCCACAATCACTAATACCTGGAGCTGTCAAACTACACATCCTGTTGGAGAGCAACAACACGATGAGGAAACTACACTGCCTGAAATTTGCGTCAACGGTCACGAGGCAGATTTCACTGGTGCACTTCAGTTCAAGTAACCAAATACAGTGAAACTCTGCAGGAGGGTGGCTAGAATTTTCCAACTTAGAAAATTAAGTCATTGCTCGCTGGTATATCCCAACAGCCGACAACGAACTACAAACGACACAATGTGGACAGTCTTTCTTGCTAGTAGATTGAATCAGAACTCAACTTTCGTGTCCAGGTTCGGTGAGCCATGGACTTCGTAGTAATGGGAATAGCCCCACACACAGCGACACCACGAAGAGACCGCCAGCGGCCCCGTCCAAACTACGTCCCGGGGAGAATTCCTCGCTGCTCCACGCCAACTGACCGACTCCCCAGAAACGTAAATGGTAAAGGACGAAATATATGTTGGCCCATGAGACGACCAACCGAACGACCAACCAACGGTCGTCCTGCTCCAATTTCTCTCCGTCGGGCAGTTAATGTGTGTCGCCAGAGGTCGGAGAGCACTGGCTGTCGGCGCCTCACCCGCGCCGTCCCCGACTTCACTGCTGCAGCGTCACTACTGCACTGCTGGTCCGTCTCCAACTGACTACACTGCTGGTCCGTCCCGAACTGACCGACAGACACACGACGACCCTAAAATCCTATCGGTCGCTCCAGAGATGGTACGACAGTGCACTTATCGATACGCACTGCTGCTGCCGCTCACGGGCAGGTAAGACAGGATGTTAGTGACGGCGGTAAATGGAATAAGAAAACGATGCTGCAGTACCGTAACATAAGATGACAAACAAGAAATGCGGTATTCATCATTTTGATGTGCAGCTCCTTGTATTGGCCGTGTTTGCAGTTAGAAATATTTTGGATCAAATGTAAAGTGCAAAATAAAAAGGAAACCCACTGATGATGGCACAGTGGTGCCGAAACATGTTTTTGGGTGTTAAAGAAAAACGGTGTTTTGCATAACTGGCGGACCTCAAATCCAAAATAAGAAATGGGGTAAACGCCAGCCATGCACGGCTCACAACCGACGCACGACTGTCAGTCCGCGACTCACAGCTTATCTTCGCTCTGTATCTCATATCCTACCTCCCAAACCTTACAGAAGTTCTCCGAAACTTGCAGTGCTAGCATTCCTGGAAGAAATGGTATTGCCATAAAATGGCTTAGGCACAAACTGTGGGATTGTTTCCAGAACGAATGTTGATTCTTCTGTGCAGTGTGTGCTCATATGGATTTTTATGGCAGATGAAACTGTGTGCCCGAATGGAACTAGAACTCGGGGGCTTTTCAAAGGTCATGATTTCGAGTTTCCGTCCGGCAAAAAGGGTCATCTGCTAGGAAGTTCAATTTTTATTGCTATTACAAAAAGAAGTGTGTCATTCATTCATAGAAATGTTGCATAGACAACTCTCGTCATTTCTTTGCCATTGTACATTTACTATAGTATCTCACACAGATCATAGGAATACAAGCAATCCATCTTCAGGGCACAAGTGGCCCATCGGGACCAACCGACCGCCGTGTCATCCTCAGTTGAGGATGCGTATAGGAGGGGCAGGTGGTCAGCACGTCGCTCTCCCGGTCGTTATGATGGTTGTCTTTGACCGGCCCCGCTACTATTCGGTCGAGTAGCTCCTCAATTGGCATCACGAGGCTGAGTGTATCCCAAAAAATGGCAACAGCACGTGGCAGCCCGGATGGTCACCCATCCAAGTGCCGGCCACGCCCGCAGCGCTTAACTTCGGTGATCTGACGGGAACCGGTGTATCCACTGCGGCAAGGCCGTCGCCCATAGGAGTATGAGATACTAATAATTAGTAACACTCACACTTAATGGTAGTGTTCACTTTACATCGTTTGTCTTAGGGACCAACTTATGGCTTTTCACTAATAAATAAACATTCAGTGGCAAGCACGTGTATTAACAATGTTCCTGTCTCAGTAACTAAATACGAGAATATTCATTTCCCTTTCACCAACATCAACACACCTGTAACATACACGTACATGTAAGAATGAAGTTGGATTGATGTAGTTCTTCCATTCAAGAACATTATTCGGGTTATTTTGCAGTGCAGATGCGAGGTACTGTTGCGTCATTCGGGGAAAAAGGTCACATTTTATTTCTACAATTTTTGTTCCTTGCATAATCAACTTGAAAATTACATTCTAATTTTCTCAAGGCGCTGTCATTTGATGCACTGCCCAATTCGGATTAATGCTGAGATGTCTTGCATCCTGGTCCACACAAAAACCAATAAACAACTGTGGACAGCACCCTAGCGAATTTTCCTTTCCTCTTACATATATTTGCTGAGGGAGGTGGCTGAGGAACCCATTAATCGCCAACAAGAGGATCCAGTATCGTCAGCTGAGCGGTGATTAGGAAGATTTTGGGCCAACTTCCGGGCAGGAGTAAAGCAGAATATCATGCCTGAAACAGATGAAATCAGACGTCAAGGATAAGACTTATAAAAAGTACTGTTCCTCCTGGAAGAAGGTTGACCATTGGTATCAAGCGATCGCAGTGTCGTCAGAACAGAGATGACTGAAAGGAAACATATATATATACTTCATAAATAAATGCTTATCGATGCAATTTCTTTCTCGAGAGAGAGTCACGGGAAACGATACGCTATTCGCTGAATACGTTTATGTTCACTACATCTACATTTCAATATCACTCTTATAAAATATATGCATATATCATTAACGTCGATACGGATCAGGACTTGGAACATACATTATGTTTGAACATTACCTCGAAGAGAACGGTGTACTGACACACAGTCAACACAGATCTAGAAAACATCGTTCTTGTGAAGCACAGCCAGCTCTTTACTCACGCGAAGTGTTGATTGTTATTAACAAGGGATTTCAGACTGATTCCGTATTTATAAATTACCAGAAGGCTTTTGCACAGTTCCTCAGAAGCGGCTTGTAATCAAATTGCATCCTTATTGAATATCGTCTCACTTATGCGACTAAAAAAAACTAAACTCCGCCCGAACAAGCTGAATTTTTAATTTCTAGTCAGGAAGATCGTAGCAACAGACGGAAAGCTACCGAGTAAAACAGAATGGTGTTCTGGCGTTCCCAAAGGTGATGTTATAAGTCTTCTGCTGCTCATTATCCATTTAAACGATCTAGGAGACAATCTGAGCAGCCGTCTTACGTTGTTTGCAGATAACGCTGTCGTCTACCGTCTAGTAAAGTCATCATGGAAGACGATTTAGAAAAGATATTTGTAACGTGCGAGAATAGATAGTTGACTCTGATAATCAAAAGTGTTAGGTCGTCCATGTGACTGCTATAAGGAATCCGCTGAACTTCGGTTACACGATAAAACAATAAAATCTAAAGGCGGTAATTAACTAATATCCACGAATTACAATAAAGAACAACTTAAATTGTGAAGAACTCATAGAAAATGTTGTAGGGAAGGTGAACCAAGGACTGTGGTTTATTGGCAGAACACTTAGATGATGCAACAGATTTACTAAAGAGACTGCCTACTTACGCTTGTCCGTTCTCTATTTGAATGCTGATCTGCGGTGTGGTATCCTTATCAGATAGGATTAACGGAGTTCGTTTAGAAAGGTCAAATAAGAGCAGAAGGTCTTATGTTACCGAGAAACAAGATACAGAGTGTCACGGACATGATACCGCATTTGGAGTGGCCATCAGTAACACAATGATGCCTCTCGTTGCAGTGGGATCTTCTCACGAAATTTCGATCACCAACTTTTTCCTCCCAATGCGGTAGCATTCTGTTGACGCCTACCTACACGACCATCAAAATAATGTGAGGGAAATTAGATCTCTCATGGAAAGATATAGGTGTTGGTTTTTTTCGTGCGCTGTTCGAGAGTGCAATAACAGATGATTAATATGAAGGTAGTTCGATGAACACTCTGCTAAGCACGTAACTGTGATTTGCACAGTATCCATGTAGATGTGGTTGTAGAATTAGACAAGGTACACGTGTGGTGCTTAATTCATGGCAGCGTCATCTGTTATTTACATTCAACATTATTGGTTCAAAGAGCTTCCACTCGTCAAAACACCGCCGGCTGTGAGTTTCAGATGTGGACAGATTAACAATGTTACTTTTCCTCCGTCGGTGGGTGCCCAGTTTGCTGCAAACGGTATAACGTGTTTGGGCAGTCGTAAGGATGAACACGCCAGGTTGCCTGTTGTGAAGTTTGTTAAAAACCCAATAGAAAAATTCGTTCTTCGTTCTGAACTTTGTTGCGAAGTTGGGTGCTCAAGCAGGCTACCAAGAGTGAAATACATGCAGTAGAGTGCGGGTACGATGGCCATGCAACAATTCCACTAGGGAAGAATTGTGAAAAACGCGGAGTGCGACAGGAGCTGAGAATAAACGAGAAAACGTTTCCTTTTAAGTGGTAACCTCTAAGTTGGGAATTCTGTTACTTGGAAGAGGGAACAAAGCGTTCTGCTTCACCATTCGTTTGATGACGAATGCCGTTTTGTTGACGAAGTTGTTCAACAAAAATGTGCACCGTGGTCCGAAACGATAGACTGTGGTGAATCTTCTACAAAACTTAAAAGAAGAGAGAGAGAGAGAGGCGAGAGCTTTTGTGGTGCTAATGGTAGTTGTTGTATTTATTGGAATGTAAAATGGATGTCAGCTGTATGCATTGACGATAATCAGCCTCTGTGTATTCCAGAAAGGGCCAGAAAATTCAATGAGAATGCGTTGCCAAGGGCCGTCAAGGTGAGACCAATTCAAAAATCCCTGGGGCAGTTCTGTCTGGTTAAACACGCATGTGTGTCAGTGAACAGTAATTTACTCTAACCACTTGTAAAAATCAATCCCTGTACAATAACTGCGTGCTAGCTGCTTGCTTCTAACGGTATTCCAATGTCCTCTGATTTTATGCGTAATAGTTTCAAAACATGTTGCTGCCATGGTGTGAGAATCATGACTCGCATTTGGTCATTAGGAGTTGTTGTTGCAGTTGTAGTCTTCAGTCCGAAGACTGGTTTGCTGTCGCTCTCCATGTTACTCTATTCTGTGCGAGCCCCTTCATCTCCGAATAACATTAGGGCTATCCAATGAAATTACACTATTCTGGAGACAAAGGGTGTTGCGCTGTGCGGAGTGTTTACAACTACTGAATCTAAAATTGATTCTGGATTACAAGACAAACCTATCCAGTGTAATGCTTGAGAAATCGTAGTGATTGATCATGGGTGAGCTAGTTCAATTGGTTTCGGGTCCCTTCTGCAGAAGTCAACATAAATTGGGGAAGTTAACGGATCAAATGATTCAAAAGGCTCTGAGCACTATGGGACTCAACTGCTGTGGTCATCAGTCCCCTAGAACTTAGAACTACTTAAACCTAACTAACCTAAGGACATCCATGTCCGAGGCAGAATTCGAACCTGCGACCGTAGCAGTCGCACGGTTCGGGACTGCGCGCCTAGAACCGCGAGACCACCGCGGAGTTAACGGATCGTGCCTCGGGTTGCCCCGTTCGCCTTCATGGTAAGACTTTGTCGGACGCCGGTCCAACGCCTTTTTGGGTTTCCAGTCGAGGACAGCGCCACGTCGTGCGTCCTTCTGTTTACGGGTGAGTGTCATTTCTGACATTCTCCAGGAATCTGTCGAAGTTGCCTGCGAGTTCTTTGAAGCAACTTGACTCTTTCCATCCGCTTGGTTTTCAGCTTCAGTTGTGCCGTGTTCCTGCGTTTTGCATTTAATTGGTGATTATTTGAAGGAGCCGCTGGCATCTGGTCATCTCAAACACATATGGCAATTAGCTTATCTGTTTGGACACCGTTTCTTTTAAAGACATCTGGCTCAGTAATTTAATTAAAATTTGAAACTGTAGTTTCCCTTTGGTTTTGATTTGAAGACTTTGCGTCCTGTGTTCAATTTTAAGTTTGGGTGATAACCTGCGGCTGAGTTGAACTTAAGTGGCACTGACTCGGTTCTTGCAGCCAGCAGTATATCTCCTTCCTTACTCTTCAGCGGAATAAGTGTAATATTTTGTGTAAGACACAAATACTTGCTTTATTTAAAGTACAAACAACTTTTGATTCATGGTTACTCTCGCTCTGTTTTTATACACGAACTAAGTGTGATTTCACCCCTCCAGAGATCGCTATGACTGCAGGGAAACTCTGGCTGACAAAGCGAATCATGAATGGTGGAATGCGCTCCCATATGAGTGAAACTAAAGAGCACAGAGCACGACATGAGGAAACATCTAAAGGATACGTTTAAAATTTCGTCATCGTAAAAGCAAGGGAGCAGAAACAGGTTATTTATTAAGAACTTAAATGGAAAGGAAAGAAAACTCTTCTTATCTCATTACAGACGAGTGACGGTGGAGATGAAACTGGAAAAATTTCCGATGACCAGGCTTGTATCTCGGGGTTCTAAAATGTGATGGGATAAGAGTGGAAAAATGGATTTAAGCACTATGGGACTTAACATCTGAGGTCAACAGTCTCCTAGACTTAGAACTACTTGAACCTAACTAACGTAAGGACATCACACACATCCATGCCGAGGCAGGATTCGAACCTGTGACCGCAGGAGCCGCGCGGTTCCGACGATAACACTTGAAATGGAGAAGGAGCAGTATGTTTTAAGAAAGGTCAACAATCAATAAATATGTTAGCTTTCAGTCTATGATGTGGTCATCTAATAAGACACTCAAATTCTGTTGGGGGCAGGAGTGAGAACGAAATCAGCAATGCCTTTTCCAAAGTAACCATCTCAGAAATGGCTTTAATCGGTGGGAATACCATGTAGTATATAGGTCAGTAAGAAAGAATAAGAGTTCAATTAGCTGCATCCGAATGGAAGTACAGTGTCGTAAGTATTGCGTCACATCGCTCGGTTGAGAAGGTAGGAGTAATTCTGATTTATATGGTTTTTAAATTAAGAAACTTTGCGCTGTTGTAATTAGTAGCCATTAAAGTCTCGTGTTAACGCCTGCCAACGATACAATACTTGTGGTTATGAATTACTTGTAGGAAAATCAGAAGCTGGGTTAAGATACATTGGAATAGTTTTCAGGAAATGGAACATATCTCCTGGTGAAGTGGTTTCCGGAACACTCGTTCGTTCCTTGAGAACTGCCCATAGTCGAGCAACACATAACTTACTTCCTCATTATTCCCGTGAAATGAACTCATCGACAAAATCACAGAAATTAAAGCTTGAATGGCTGTCGCCCATAGTCGATCTTTACACGCATCATTTGCGAAATGAGCAGGGAAGGGCGGAAAACAACAGTCCTACTAGAAGTATCCTCCGCCATACACCGTAAGGTGGTTTGAGAAGTGCAGCTGCTAATTTAGAAGTACGAATCAATATGAAGGATCATTGAATAAACACACTACATAACATAGGAATTGTGCCAAAGGCAAATAAAAACGCGAAAGTTCATGAAAGTGAGGTTGGATTGCCGGCCGGTGTGACCGAGCGGTTCTAGACGCTTCAGTCTGGAACCGCGCGACCGCTAAAATCGCAGGTTCGAATCTTGCCTCGTGCATGGATGTGTGTGATGTCCTTACGTTAGTTAGGTTTAAGTCGTTCTATGTTCCAGGGGACTGATGACCTCAGATGTTAAGTCCCACACTGGTCAGAGTCATTTGAACCACTTTTTGAGTTTGGATTGGTTGTTTGGGGAAGGAGACCAGACAGTGAGGTCATCGGTCTTATAGGATTAGTGAAGGCCAGGGAAGGCAGTCGGCCGTGACCTTTCACAGGAATCATCTCGGCATTTGCTTGGAGTCACTTAGGGAAATCACGGAAACCTAAATCAGGAAGGCCGGACGCGGGACTGAACCGTCGTCCTCCCGAATGCGAGTCCAGTGTGCTAGTTACTGCGCCACCTCGCTCGTTTGAATGTGTGACTGAGTGAAAATTTAGGATAACTATTTTTAGTCTGCACTGAGGGATCCTACTTTTTAGCTGCCTTGGGACACATGGAAGAATATCACTATTTTTGGGCCGCACATAATGTATTTAACACTAATGGTGACGGATGAGCAAGAACAGGGACATTTGGAGTAATCGAGTGAACTCATGCGGAATTTATTAATTTACGATTGTTTATTCCAAGAAAGCAAAATCGAATTCATTTGATTTTTTAAACGAGGTTTCATTGCCGTCATAACGTTACTGGAGGGAACTTTATAAAATTTAATTACCGAACTTTTGATAGATGTTCATTTCTTAATCGAGATGTGGACTATTTGATTTGGGCTGCATATAGAAACCAGGCCATTGATTGGACATCTCTCGTCTCGACGATGTCCAAAGTTTTCGCCGTTTGCATAACAAGAGCGCATGCAATTTCTGTAACATAGGGAACTAAAGGATGTAGTAGCAAGTTGGAAAAATGATAGGCAAAAATACACTTCTCTATTTTCAGGGTGAAAATAAAATACTCACCAAGAGGAAACAGAACGATGTGAACGTGTAAGTGCTGGTTTGTAAATTATTAAATCGGGTTATACAGTGTGCCATATATTAAGCATACAAGACAATGAAAGTATGAACAACTTTTACAATAAATTATTGTATGCCTTCACCGAGGCATCAAGTAACACTGACCATAAAACTGCAGAGAACAGTCAAGGTAAAAATGGAGGCAGATAGTAGCTGCGATCTGATTCACTGTACTGGTTGTATACATTCTAATCTCAGACTTTCCCTACATTTTTTGTGCTCTATTTGTCCATCTGGGACCATGGACTCTACTTCGTACCGTGTTGATTCATGTCTCGTGATCCTCATTTTACTTCTAGCTAGTATTCTCCTCATATTCGTTACCTCACCGATTCTCGACAAATTTGACTCATTTGATATTTTGTCGCTCTTCTTAACTTTCAGCAGCCTCGCTACTCTTCGATACTTTTCTCTTCCTGTCACCCACACTCCACGAACACATTCGCAGAAATATCTTTCTCAGTTATCTCCCACAATATTACTTTTGATACTTGTGAAACTCTTTAGCCAGAAATGTTCTTTTTACTTGCTGTAGTCTGCTCCTCAGCTCCTCACTGATACATCTACCGTGCGTTATGTTTGCAAGGTTGTACAAATCTTTCACATCTTCAACTAACGAGGTCTCCAATTATCTTGAACCTTAGGTTATAAGTCTGAAACATAGTACATCATACTTCCTGTTGAATCCTACCTAGTCGTTGAATATGGGGCGTCTAGGAAACCTGCTTTCTCGGAACGCTAGACAGCAATTCAAGTAAGTCTTATTAATGATTTTTATTACTAAACCAAAAAATACAGGACTTAACTTCGTGATAAACATATGTGTCGCAAGCGAAGGATGACATACAAAATAAGAACTGTCTTCAATATAACAATTCCAAGTTTGAGCTACATAGAATATACGAACAAAGTAATGAGCATTGACGCTTCTATGCAGGTGCCTGGTCTGGATGCTTCTCGTAGAAATGGGCCGCGACCAGTCGGGGCCGGCGCTTATGTCCTCTTCGCCTAGAGGCCACTGCTGTCGCGTTGTCGTCCTGGAGGGGGATCGGTCAGCGTGCTATTTGCTGACGTCTTCTTCACAGCCGTATTTGCTGTCTCGTTCCCGACTGGCGTGCCGGCGATTGACTTTTAGCCGTAACAATTCCTTTTTTATATATATTTTCGACGTTATTAAAAGTGGTTCAAACGGCTCTGAGCACTATGGGACATAACTTCTGAGGTCATTAATCCGCTAGAACTTAGAACTACTTAAACCTAACTAACCTAAGGACATCACACACATTCATGCCCGAGGCAGGATTCGAACCTGCGACGTAGAGGTCGGGCAGGTCCACACTGTAGCGCCGAGAACCGCTCGGCCACCCCGGACGGCTCGACGTCATTATTCAAACATAAATGTATATAGTTCGATATTTTACTGCCATTGCTGACTGTAAAATAATCTAGTTGAGGGCTATTGGAAACAGTGTTGTAAAGGATGTAGTGGACATGCTGGCAACGTCAGGGTCTTTCCAATGTACAACAACAAAAGACTGTCTCAATAGTGCTAGCATCCAAGATATGTTTATGTGTAAACGGGGTGGTGGCGGAAGTTGTATGAATGCATTATCGATACAACCACCAGACGGCTGCATGCAATACAGAACGATGGTTATTCGGAAGAAGTTTTTGCAGGATTATTGAAAATAAAATTTGTTTGTAACTGGAAGAAGAGATTTTTGTCTAATAACTATTATCGCCAAAGCAATAAGTCACGCTAACAGTTACTATACATCAAAGAAAGACTGTGCCATTCCAGAGGATGTATAGAAAAATTTAAGACATGCCAGTGTTGTATAATCAGTCTACTGCATAACGCAGTGCTTCTGCAATCTTTCATCCCTGTCCTGCTTTAACCCTCCGGTACTCGCGCGAAAATTAGTGACATGGTTACCTGCAGAGATGGCAGGTGTCATCCACAAAGCAAGCGGTCTACTTGTATACTTCGAACGGCTTCATGAGTGATTTTATGATTTTTTATTAAATCTAAGTATGATACATTTAATATTGGTACACAGTATAACATATTCTAACGTTTCAAACAGTTCGACCATTCGAAGAACAATAGCTTCAGCTGCATTACTGGCATTACATTGTCCCTCTAGTTGCTTACAGACGTACGGTTCTAAGTTCAAAGTATAAGCTGTTTTTACATCAACCAAAGAAAACACTTTTAACCCCTGCTTTGATGATGTGCTAGGGATATATTGCCTGAATGGAATGGGCAGTTTCCTCTAAATGCCAAACGCCCGTCGTCAACAGTAAGATATTCACTAGGTGAAAAATCTTTTTGGCAATAGTTTATGAATAGTTCAAGTACCTCTCTGATAGCAGCCAACTTGTCAGTCTCTCTGCAAACACCTCTGTCACGGATATTGTCAAACCTAAGACATCTCAACAGAAACCTGAATCGCTTTTCGCTTATGCATAAATAACATGATTCAAGTCCGTTTCTCTTTGAGTTATCCCACAATTTCGGTATCTATTCCTAGAATATCTCAAAGATCCTCACAAATATAACAAACCAATGAAATCTCTGATCTCTATCGCATCCGTTTCCCTAGATCAGTTACTATGAACTTCAATGATGTATATATAAGTACATGTTGCGATAATGCTTACTATGTTTTCATCCCAAAACAAATAGCTAATATCTATTTCTGTCTTGTTTATACGAACTTGATATCCTGGTCCAGGCAAATGCGTAATAATATTACAAGATCTGCTTCTAACAATGGTAGGATATTTATTTTTCCTCCGTTTAGTTATTCTACCTTTCCCTAAAAGAAACGCATCCTCTTAAGTTACTTCTTCCTGTGACTCGTATTCATCATTCTCTGACACTTCTTGTTCTGTTCCTGAATCATAACCGCTTTCACGAACACAGTCTCTGAGTCAGCGCTATCACTGTGAGCATCTTCATCACTCAGTTCATTGAACCATTCCAACCATATATTAGGATCTCAAATAATATATGTCCGTGTTTTTTTTTTGTTTTTTTTTTGCTTTTGACATTTCTTCCACAACCTAAACATAAAGAGAATACTAGGTAACACGGAAGGTAACTGCAGTCAGTTTCAATAAGTCCAAATATACGCACATGAATGATCGATTGAATTTAAGAAAGCAATAAAGTTATACAGACTTACTTTGTTTCAGATTGTGGCAGTATAGCCGGCGCCCATGACTTGTGTCCTCCAAACTACAATAACATTTCATAAACAATGTATCTTTCGTAACTGAAAGCCAACAACAATTGGATCTAACTGCTGGAGAGTAAACAGAAAGGTACTGAAAATGGCGCGATCTCAGTCCTGCACTGTCAGACCAAACTGAGTGGGAAAGACCCGTGGATGACGCGTGTCACCCGCGCGAGCGACGGAGGGTTAATGACTTTCCTAAGTAGGCTCCTGTTCCTATCATTGTAATAACCGAGTGCCACATTAATGTACATGACTTGCTTATTAGATTCATCAAGTTACCTGCAAATTAAAAGGTACAGCTCACAAGATAATTCAAGATACTATTTCGACATTGTAATATAGCTTCTACTACTAAAATTTTGAGATGATAGTTTATTGGATATGAAAAGCAGTTATTTTGGCAAGTTAATACTTTGCGCTCAAATTTAGAAGTGATTACTTCTCTGATATTGGCTTCAGTACTTTTGTCATCGTTTTTCTATTGCCCATAGCGGTGACTTTTAGCGCTGGACTATTATGTATCTTGTAACGAATTTTGTTCCTCAGACTGAAATGATTTTAGTAAAATCTTGACATAGAACATTAAAACGAAGCAACATTTCTCTCACTACCGACATCGGTGTTGCAAGTAGCAAGAATATGTTCATTTGGTTTTTTTTATGATACTTAAGTGTTCAGTGCAAAACCAATTAGCTCTCAAACATTTTATAACCTCATGCTTTTATAAGTGAACTCCTGCATGTGTTATGACCGTTGTCACCTACATACGTTTCAATAATTATTATGTAATTTCAATTTGAATTCATTGTAGTCACTTTCATAACTTTTATCTTTAAACAGGCTGGCTGCTGTATTAAACGACTGTTACAATAAATTTTTTTCCTAGTTAAATCAAATTCATGAACAGATGAAATTAATTATTCCACATAATTACATATTTTGTGTTGGATCGTTTCTTCATCAGTGCAACTGCCTCTGTTATGCTGATATACATTATTCGGAATTGACGTCCTATCCGAACATTAGGTCAGGCGTGTCGTTTAAGATACTGGAGAGTGCGATTACTTGCGACGATGATAATCTTAATATTCTTAGCACCTTTCGCCATTCTTTATTTTAGTCTCAGTCCATATTCTGTGCTCGAAAGTCTGTTTACTCTATTTAGCAAATAATGTACTTCTGTCTCACTTTCTGTGAATACAACAGCTTCATTGACACCCGCTCACCCTGAGTTTTAGTACCATATGTAAACATTTCTTTAGTTCATTCATAGCTTCCTTACAGCATTTTAATCCATCTTTTAACTGCTCCCTTTTAGTTCTCGTATACACTCTTTATGGCTCATTTGTGCCTATGATGTATACCTATTTATCTGACGACTTCTAATATCTTTCACTGTATCAAACTGTCGAAATTATTTCTAGATACATAAATGATATAAAGATGCTTAAATTTTTTTCTCACCTTCAATGTTAAGAACTTACGAAATGACTCTCTGATCCGTTTACATTTTCAGTAGTCTAAATCATAGTCTTCAAAGACATTCTCAGTCTTCTTTTGAGTTATTAAGCACAGTCGTGAAGTGATATAGTAGCAATTATTTTAATTCAAGTGCAAGTATACTGCGTCACTCATCTTGTTTGTACCATTTGTGTGAGAAGAAGAAGAATTAAGAGGTCTTTGAAAAAATGTGTGGTTCTTAATATTTGAAACTAGAAGCTGAGTGGCTAAAATCTAACACCACATCGAATATATATAACAACAAAGAAAGTAGCTGGGTTTTGAAACTGATATAAGACAACCGCCCATTTGAAATTTCTGAACAGCATTGTAAAACAGTGCAGTGATTAGTAATTATTGTGCAGCATGGAATTTTAATGTTGCTTTTGCGTGTATTCAGAACACATATAGAGAACAAGCCAAAGTAAATGTTTTGAGGTGTATGTACGCCAGCGCTACAGCTTGTGTTTATCGAGAGCGAGTCAACGGGGGTCATGCGTTAGGCAAGCCGAGTCTATATCACTAAAACCATCCACAGGAGGTGACGAGGAAGGTTTTAGATTTTTTTTAGAGGAATAGATGTTAATGTAAACTACCTGAACCATCTTATATTTCTTTTTTATACTGTCCTGTTTTCCACAAATACAGGAAAACTGCAACCGAATGTAAGAATCCTGTATGGGAATTTCGAAAACTGCCCTGAAATAAATTGTAAAGACACAACCACCATATGTAACAGTCACAGCGAAAAGAAAAATGTTCAAATTAACAATGAAATCACAGAACAAGCAGTTGACTACTTGTCTTCAGGGCAGCTGAAGACAACAAGTGATTGTACAGCTAAAGGAATGAACAGAAGTGTGGAAATGTCTTAGACGGCTCTTCGTAGACTAGGGAGGGAAAGCAACATTTGTGTCAGAAAGGAACAATACGAGTTTGTTAAAAGTGAGATACTAATTTCATTACAAATATTATTCAAGAAAAACAGACTGCTACATTTTGACATTTACTAAGGAAGATAGTAAACAGTTATAGAGATGACACGATCCAGGAGACTGTCAGACTTGGAAGGCCGAACTGTTATTGTAATTAAGGTCAGGTGGTGCTCAGAAGGACAGATAGCTAAGGGAATGACCAGGAGAGGATCAGAGAAATATTGTTCCCGCATTTCAATATATAAAGAAAGATTGAGAAGAGAGAAAACCCTGTAATCATCAATAGTTTCCTGTTATACTGCCAGGTCCTTGGTGGCTTCATTTCATGCCATCCAGTGCTTCCTTCTTAAGGCCGATGTATGTGCTACCGTTCACCACATCATCCAGGATCTGATATCTGTTCCTACTTCGTTCTCTTTCCTTCCACATGTCCTTACAAGCCACTCCATCACTCTTCGTACATGTACAATCTCGCTTCGTTTCCTTCTTTTTGTTACATACAGTAATTTCCTACGCTCTCCCACTTCTCTCAGCAGCTCTTCATTTTTCACACGTTCTCATTTTTTCTTTGTACCCTCCCTTATGTCTACATATCAAAAGCCTCCAGCCTAACTCTGTCTTTCTTCAACAATCACCATGTTTCACCACTATGCAAGAGCATACTTCGTAAAAAAATTTATGTCTCTTCTCCTAAAATCTGTGTCTATACTCCTGCAGAAAATTTCCTTTTATTATAAAATGTCTCTTTTGCCATTGGTCTTCCTGTTTTAATTTCGGTGCTGTTCTTCAAGACGGTTTGTACTCTACTTTTCACACGTTCTAATATTTCTCTATTCAGCATTATGTTTATTTTTATTGCCTCCCAGTTCCATTACTTTTGTTTCCTTTGTATTTATTTTCATCCCGTGAATT
Source organism: Schistocerca gregaria (assembly GCF_023897955.1). Taxonomy (NCBI): domain Eukaryota; kingdom Metazoa; phylum Arthropoda; class Insecta; order Orthoptera; family Acrididae; genus Schistocerca; species Schistocerca gregaria. The sequence goes on along the minus strand of NC_064925.1, from coordinate 423,067,558 downwards.
TTTCCCTTGTCTTCAATAACATCTATCGTATCCCGTAATTCTTTTTGACCTGTTGCCAGAAGGACTATTTTGTCTCCCTCCAATTTTAACCCCCTTGTCATGTAGTGTGCAGTGGTCTATCATATTTTCTATGTGTTGTTGTTGTCTTCAGTCCTGAGACTGGTTTGATGCAGCTCTCCATGCTACTCTATCCTGTGGAAGCTTCTTCATCTCCCAGTACTTACTGCAACCTACATCCTTCTGAATCTGCTTAGTGTATTCATCTATTGGTCTCCCTCTACGATTTTTACCCTCCATGCTGCCCTCCAGTGCTAAATTTGTGATCCCTTGATGCCTCAGAACATGTCCTACCAACTGGTATCTTCTTCTTGTATTTTCTATGTATGAATTAAAAAAAGGTAGGAGACCGTTCTATCCAGGTGGTACTTTCTCTTCTCACTTTCACTCATGCTTTGTTATTTAAATATAATGAATTTATAGCTCTTTCGGTGTTCCAGTCTATTCACTTTTATCCTGTAATGAATATGAAATCGTTCATCATAATACTGATTATAAACATAATGATCTTCGGGTAATTGTATTAAATGATGTGTAGAAAACGGAATCGGGGTATGATGTAAAGTCCAGACACCAATAGTTTATAGTTCTGTTTAAAAGCACAATTATTAAAGTATTAATATTAATGTTTTAAATAAAGTACAGATAATTCACAAGCAAATGTTCCCCTTATGTTAAATGGAACAGTTAATCAACCGATAGCTAGTAATCCGGACTATGATAGAAGTAAATTTAATTTACAGAAAAAGACTGACCGCCTGGAGACATCACCCTGAGCAACACTGTCCCAACGTTTGGTAGCGTCAATTCGGAGCGGTAGGGAGTCAAAAACTTCTTTAAATATGCCACATGCAGATGAAATCACTCATTGACGATGAGATCACGTAGAGTTACCAAACAGCGCGAATGTTAACTGTTACGTTTGAGCAGCTGTTGCCAAAAGTTAATAATAATTTCTGTGGAGCTTTCTGTGTGAAAATCAGGTCCGTGGAGGTGTTATAGGGTGTCTGGGTCTATGTCAAACCAGGAAAGTTTGCATACAGCCCAGTGAATATAGCTGCTATCAATTAGGAAGTGCCCACAGCATATTCGTCAGAAATATTAGAAGAAAGGGCAACTCTTTGCTACCGACAATGTAGAAATAAACATCCTGCTGCATCCAGTAACGTGAAGCAATGCCTCATATTATTGTGCGAAAAATACCGCTACAACATTGAAGAACAACGTATGACCGGAACTACGCCGTCCACACACTGCGGGCAAAGACAAATTAAGCTGACAGTGCACTTTACACTCCGTATTGTTAGAAAAGAAGAAAAATAGTGACTTTTTAGACATATTATAGAGCTCTAATCAGCTACTCTTATGTCATTTGTATTGTTCTCTCCTGGCGAATGTGCAGCTCTTTGTATCACTGCAATGGTCTTTTATGAGCTACCCGATATCATTTGTTCGTTGCATGCATTTCCCCTCCTAATATTCGCTCAGAAATTACACTGATGTATAAAACGTAAGGGCGAAATTAACTGTCACTTGATGTGTCGCTGCCAAGTAACATAGATCGATGAAACTAGGCCCCTCGTACAAAGTACTGCTAGAGTTTAATACAGTACAGAAGGTAAATGAAAGATAGGCTCAGTAAGAGGAGCAGAAATGACACTTTTATTCAAAGACAATAAGTGTATCATATACGTAGTATCCGTCCTTTCTGACATCTCCGAAAGAACAGACTCCATTCTTGATCCAGTAGCCATTATGAATTAAGGCACAAAGGAATTACACACACTGGCAGCAAGTGGCACTGATTTAAATGAATGGCGAAAGTTGAAAATTTGTGCCGAACCGAGATTCTAACGTGAGTCTCTGCTTAAAAGGCGGATGCTCTGACCACTAATCCATCTTTTCTCTTATCTCCATTTGTTCGTTGCATTTGTTCAGGGTGGACTCAGCTTTTTTTCATCTTTTTACGGAGAGAAGCTAACCCTCTGACCGAACACGCTGAGCTGTCGTGTCGACGAACCATCCGCACACTATGGTCGCCGAAACTTCACGGGCTAATCTAGCACATAGCTCGTCAAGCCAAAATTCTCAACTTATCCTTTTACTATGTGTGTGGTGCTCTTCCTTATTATTCTCATTACTTGTGGCATTCCGCTGATTCCCGTAAGACTTAGAGCCTGCTATGCATCACCGCTCAAGAGATCGCTGTCCGTCCTCGCCTTATACGTGTAATATTAAATCTAGTGCATTGTTTAATGAATGTTGGCATATGTAACTATTATATCAAAGCACTTAAAGAGCAGTTAGAGGCGGCCTAATATATATCTTGAAGAACATGAAGATTGTAACTGAAGAGTATGTTATTGACATTTAGCTTTGTGTACTCAACGAATCTTATGTAGGTGGCAAATGACTCGAGTTCTGAGCAAAATTTATTGCAACTTTATCTTGTGCGCTTGATTACTCTTGTTGTTAACCTGGTCTATCTTGAACATTGCAAAGCTGCTCTTGGTGCAAGGTTTATACACGTACTGTAATAGAGTGGAAAGATACGGAACAGTCTGAAGGTGGTTTACAGAACCTTGTGCCAGGCACTTAAGTGTGAATTATAGAACAATGTTATAAACGTAGATATAAATGGAGCGAGAGATTCTCATTCGAGATTGCTTTTTTGACATCATATATAAGATTTGCCGTCTGGTGGTTACACCAAGTCCCACTAGGTAATGCAGGAGGAAAAGAAAGCTATGCTATAATATTTCTGGACAGCATCCTGCTGTTAAATAAATGTCAGCATAAATATCTGTGTGAGCAATATCTAGATAAAGATTAAATTCTTTATATGGAGTAAAACTACCTGCTGTTTCTAAACGAGCCTACCACTTCCTATTCTTGGAGCACCATACTGCGATGAAGAGAATTACATCGATATTACTATAGCTAATTACACTATAAACCATTGCCAGAAGCGCAAATTTCACTAGAATACTTAATGGAACAGTATTTAATAATTCAGTAGTCATGACAAAATTTGTCTCATAATGTGGCCTGTCGATTTTCTTACATCTACAGTTACATATTCATTGCGCTAGACACAGTACGGTGGATGACAACTACAAGTCATTTCCTTGCCTTTCCTTTCCTTTCCTATTGCAGTCGAACAGTACTCAAGAATAGGTCGCACAAGCATATTGTATGAGTTCTCCTTTACAGAAGAACCTCACTTTCCTAAAATTCTCCCAACATACCGAAGTCGACCATTCACGTTCCCTACCACAATCCCCACGTGCTCGTTCGTTTCCATATCGCTTGATGATGTTTCCCCTAGATGTTTAAACGACGTGGCTGGAACTAGCAGGGCACTAGTCGTGCTGTATCCGAAAACTGTAGTTTTGGTTTCTTCTACTCATCCACATTAACTTACATTTTCCTCCATTTAAAGCCAGCAGCCATTTATCACACAACTAGCAATTTTATCTTAAGTTACGTTGTATCATCCTACAGTCAGTAATCTTCGACACCTTCCAGTACACCGAAGCATCTTAACCTCGTATATAAATTTAATACGAATATATTGCATCACTTATCCATCCCTATTGCTAAGGCAAAATATTCTCTTTAGTTATTACCCTTACTACCAAGATATGTGTAAGCATAGACCGATCGTAAAGGGACATTCAGTTCTACATGAGTTTTCCTCAACATGATGCTACATGGAATTATCTTTCCAGTGACTGTAACATTTAGCAGAATCTAGGATTGTTACATTAATTAGTTGGTTGTGGCATTCGTATGTTTTGTGAGTATCTCACGTCAGTTTTCTCTACCCTTGACACACTGATTGAAACTAGCGCATGAAGCTGTAAGACAAAAAGGCAGTGTTCCCTCTCTTCTATGATGGGGTGTCTCAGTCTTCTGTGTTAGGACCTGTTCTGTACGTGGTGTTATCAGCCTGCCTAGAGAGGACCTATAGCTAGCATACTGAACTGTGCCCTCGAGTTACGACCATCTTGGGTTGCAGCATGAAACCTCACACGCTCCAGTGTAGACAGACCTAGCGGAGCTGCAAGCTGCGCATGAGTTACAGCTCTCATTTTTTCACAACTGTCCCGCTAGTTAACATAACAAGATTCTGTACCTCAGTTTTGCTGTTTACGAACGTCTAATGTGGTGGTAACACAATCGCGTTAGGTGCGCTGCTGAAGTCTACACCAAACGTGATTACGTATCTCGGTGTTGCCTATCAAAGAGTGCTACTCCGCTACATACTATAACAAGCTAAGGCTGTCTAGAGCGATAAAAAATGAGAATAACGGAAATCTGTGAGCTGATTAGAATTCTGCACGCTACCTGAACATTCCTATCGGTCTAGCTCTATGGTATGGAAGTGGTTCTACTACTTACGATCATGGTTCTGCTCTAGTGTCCGTACTACTTTGCAAGAAAATGGGGGTTTGCACAAAGTGAAGATTCGCCCACCACGCGGGAAAATACTACTTCGCGTCATCCACTCAGGATGGCAACTAGTGAAGCTACGTAGGTGGCTACTCCAAATGAAGAAAAAAAATATATATATATATGTATTCCTACTAGACGCCCATGAGGAGATGACAGGAATAAAACCATCGATATCTATCAAGTGAAGAGGAGGATTACAGGTATTCTGATGTCACTGGAGCCCAGATTCCTCCCTGCAAATCAATCTGAGACACACCAAATCATAAGCTGGTGGAGGTTTTTTTGTGATCAGAACAGCGTTAAAGTACCAGATGGATAATTCCTAAATTCTACAATTCTCTGTAATTTTTATCTGAAAAGTCTTAAGGCTTTTTAAATAAAACAAACGTTATTAACATTCTACATCTTTATTGTTCACGTGTACGTAGTGTAGCCCTCTCCATGGCGGTCTGTAGCCTAACTCTGTCGGTCTTGAGAAACAGTGTGCTGCAATCGTGTTCCTCTTAGCATAAAACGAGGCTCCACTCATGAAGCACCCTCTCCTTCAACACGACATTGCCAGACCACACACGATCGCTTCGACATCTACAACAGTCTGACGGCTTTTGTTCACTGCAATCGACGATCCTCCATACAGTCCCTACTTGGCCCCATCCGATTTTCATCTGTTTCCAGTACTTCAATAACACCTTCGAGGACTTCGCTGAGGAAGTGATGAAACAGTGTAACCTGAGATTACGTGTCAAAAACTGGTCTCTCGTGAGAAAAATGAGTATAGACATGAAACATAAAGATGTACAATGATAACAACGTTTATTTAGTTTAAAAGGTTTTAATGTTTTCCCAAAAAAGTTTAGAGGCGTTATTTTTCACCACGCCGTAGTACATATGTATAGAAACTCTGCACGCCACTAAACGGTTATTGCAAAGGGTACTTTTTACATTCATTATCTTTTTTGATCCACTCAACAATGGGGCGATAGAGAAATGACTCCATTCGTCCTACCGGATGATCCCTAATGTACTTTGGTTCTCATGGTCCTCTCGCGAAATGAACGTTTTGAAAACTGGTGCCGTTCTGTTTCACAATCGAAGAGCCTAATTGCAAGCACAAGTGGCCCATCGGGACCTCCCGATCGCCGTGTCATCCTGAAATGAGGATCGGGATAGGAGCGGAGTGAGGTCAGTACAACGCTCTCCCGGTCGTTACGCTCTAACGGTCGTTACAATGGCTTTCTGTGACCAGAGTAGCTACTTCTCGGTAGTGTAGCTCCTAAATTGCCATAACGAGGCTGATCGTAAAATGGCAAGCGCATGGCGCGCGGATGGTCACCCATCCAAGTGCCAGCCAAACCCGTCAGTGCTTAATTTCGGTGATGTGACGGCACCGGTGTATCCACTGCGACAAGGCAGTTGCCGTAATTGCCAGGGGCGTTCTAAAACATACTGCCGGTCGTTCAAGACGAGTGGGTACAACGCTCATTCTTAACCCTGGATCCTTGATGTAAGTGATAGTTGAGTTTGGATATTGTGCACAATGATAACGCCGTCACATTGAGAACAGCAAGCTTGAGTGTGCACGAAGTTATCTTAGTTATTAGTGGGTTGCCTAATTTTGAAGGAGAACATAAAGGGTCTTATCACAGACAAGACTGAGATTAAGAGATCCCTATTTCTTGTAAGACCTTATCTAAGACAGGACTTAGATTAACAGATATCTATTTCTTCTACAGACTGGCAACAGTCACTACAAAAGTGAAGAGAGAACTCAGACGAAATTACAAAATGACTCTAACACTTTGGCGAGGTAGCATTAAATGATAATAGCTGTATGGAGAAAACGCAAGATGATCTGCTCACCTGGGCAGCTAGCGAAGTCGAAGTTAAAGTTTTAACAATATGTCACAAATTAGAACCAAATTAAGGAAGAGAAGTTGCGTGGCGAAGAAATCAGGTAGTCAGTTGATCATAATACAGGTCATGCTACTGCAATTACGACAGTTTTAGATACCCAAAATTATGCTGGCTGAGGGTCGAAAGTTCACAAAACATCGTACGATATTGCAGTACCTGTGTTGTTCCGAATACGATGCATCTTCATAGGAGCAAGCGACTACAGCCGTTAAAAAATACGTTAAATGTATTCGCAGTTCCGAATCTGGACAACCATAAGCTGTAGAGTGAAATGACTACAGTGAAAATTTTTCCCAGACTCGGACTCGAACCCGGATGTCCCACTTAACGCGACCGGTTGCCTCTCCATTTTTACCAGTGATGAACAAAATAGATTAATAATTGAATTTGAGCGGGAGTCGAATTGTCGCCTCTTACACACTCGTCTTACGAAACTCAAACGCTGATCACTTGACCACTTTTTTAAAATTATGAGTGTGACTTGATAATATCATGAAACGTTAGTGGACCATTGTAAAATCTTCATGTAATATAAGCTGCAAATGGGAGAAAAATTTAATTATTACAATAGAATAATAAATAAAAAGAAAAAGAAGAAAAAACTGAGAACGTACTTGTCAAAACACTACCAATCTCTTATGCTATGTAACAACAATTTTTTTTAATTGTTCTTTAACATTTTATAACATTTTCCATTACTTATTTCATTTTTTTATATTCGTCTTTTTAGTTGTTAAATAGAATGTACAAGCAGAAGGACAACGATTATGTTCTAAACTGCACACTAAGTCTTCCATTTAAAGGAAAATTCCAATTTAATTGTGAGGATTATATACGCTCGTGTGTACATACGCTTCTTCTATATCAATTATACGATAGAACTGAAGTGATACTGAGGTAAGACACAAAACAAACTAATCACTGAAACAATGGGAGAACAAGTCGAAGCAAAACAGACGAGAACATACATATCAAAGAAAACATCTATCATTAGAAAAATGAAACTAACCAACATCTTGCCGAGAAAAAACCAGATTCAGCGTGTTAGCAAAGAGGTCTTGATATCGAGGCAGTCGCAAGCATGACTAATAAGCCGTAATCATGTTCTGCCTGATGGTCATGTGATCTTCCCCTAACCTTCTATGACATAATGCACGAAGTGTCCTAGAAACGATATTACGTTGTAGGTTTCCGACCGTCGAAAAATAGGAAGAATCTGGGCGCAAGTAATGTATACAGTCTCAGAAGCTCGAGTAAGGAACGTCAATTGAGTCCTAATCCAAGTCGAATTTGCTGTATGACCTCCACAAGTAAAATGATGTGCATCGTATCTGTAGACGTACAACGACTATGTGCTAATATTTAGGGAGATGTCTACAGTCTATTAGAACGGAGATACATAATCTGATTTTTGGATAGGAGTGGTCCAAACAAGCAACGTAGTAAGGGTGGTTGACGCCAGTAATCACGCACAATGACGTTAAAGATGAATCATCAAAGTAGCCGTCTACAATAACAAAGTGGAGAAAGCAAATTAACAGTCACTTCCGACGTTGCGCTTAATAATACACTACTGGACATTAAAATTGCTACACCAAGAAGAAATGCAGAAGATAAACGGGTATTCATTGGACAAATATAATATACTAGAACTGACATGTGATTACATTTCACGCAATTTGGGTGCATAGTTCCTGAGAAATCAGTACCCGGAACAACCACCTCTGACCGTTATAACGACCTTCATACGCCTGGGCATTGAGTCAAACAGAAATTGGATGGCGTGTACAGGTACAGCTACCCGAGCAGCTTCAACACGATACCACAGTTCATCAACAGTAGTGACTGGCGTATTGTGAAGAGGCATTTGCTCGGCCACCATTGACCAAACGTTTTCAGTTGGTGAGAGATCTGGAGAATGTGCTGGCCAGGGCAGAAGTCGAAAATTTTCGGTATCCAGAAATGCCCGTACAGGACCTGCAACATGCGGTAGTGCATTATCCTGCTAAAATGTAGGGTTTGCGACGATTCTGAATCACAGAGGTTTCTTCTAGGAGATTTCTTCTATGGCCTTATCTAAGGCAGGACTTAGATTAACAGAAATCTATTTCTTCGAAAGACTTACAAAAGTCACAATAAAATTAACAGAGAACTCAGAAAACTACAAAATGACAGTAATACTGTACCAATAAATAATAATAAATAAATAATAAAGTTCAAATGGTTCAAATGGCTCCAAGCACTATGAAACAGTCCCCTAGAATTATAACCACTTAAACCTAACTAACCTAAGGACGTCACACACATCCATGCCCGAAGCAAGATTCGAACATGCGACCTCAGCAATAATGCTGTTCAGGACTGAAGCGCGTAGAACCGCTCGTCCACAGCGGCCGGCGTAAAAAAAAGAGATTTCCAACGAGTCTTTAGGAACTTCATGGTGAGGACGGGTTTCCGTAACAGATCCTAAATGTGCGACCAACATCAATAGAGGACCGAGACAAGCAGGACCGACAGAAAGAAATAAACGAGATGTGAATGTGTGAGTTTCTTGAGTTCTCGTCGCGATCTCGTCCAGCATCTGCGTCTTCCTTCCTGTATCAGTCAGGCTCAACCTCCGTTACCACTACTACACATAAGCGAAGGATATGTCGTTTCCATAAGGAAAACCCGGACAACTATTGCAGTTTCTTCACTATCGTCGAGGGAAGAGGATAAACATGAGCCACGTAATAATCTTTGAATAAGACATATGTATGCAGTATTTGGACTTCCAGGAGCAGAGTAAGAGAATGTAGTTCATGTTATAGTATCTCACCCTGAAGTTTGTCCGTAACAGACTTCCAGTTAACCGTCGCGTACGATCAATGATGATACCGAAAGACGTATCCCGGGCCATTGCAGTAGCCCAAGGAACAAGCACGTCATTAAAAGCTCAAGAAGTAAGGAGCCTGCTTTTACCTTCAATAAGCAGTGTACCAGAAACTCCGACAATAATATTGATTATAGCCTTCAGTCGAGCACTCTCCAGCGGATTACGAAGTAGGGCCATCACGTCATCCGCGTGTACACGAACAGTTATAGTCTGTCTGGAAAGCGTCCAGTCTTTCAACTGGGATGCCAGTGTCGGAAACAGGGGTTCGAGAGACAACACAAAAAGAGTCATTGACAGCAGGCTTCCTAGAGGCACTCCCCGTAGGGTATTTATCCGTGGTGGGGGGGGGTGGGGGGTGGAGGGGTGAGGGGGGGGGGGGTGAAATACTAGTTAAACACATTTGAGGACGCTTGCTATGTGTCGACAGAATCCGAAGGAAAAAGTCGTGATTAACTTGGTCAAACGTTTTATCGGAGTCTAGAACAGCTAGGGTACAAGGAACGGATGTTACAGCAGCGACCGAAACCACGCCAGGACACTCAACTGTGGGGGTAGGCTCAAAATGGTTCAAATGGCTCTGCGCACTATGGGACTTAACTTCTAAGATCATCAGTCCCCTAGAACTCACAACTACTAAAACCTAACTAACCTAAGGACAACACACACATCCATGCCTGAAGCAGAATTCGAACTTGTGACCGTAGCGGTCGATCGGTTCCAGACTGTAGCGCCTAGAATCGCCCGGCCATCGCGACCGGCGTAGGGGTAGGAATGGTACGCAGCTTTGTCAGTTTGCAACAATAGTCACCATCAGAGCCGTCATCCTGCTATTAACTGCCCTCGCGACACAGTCTTATAATCAAAGTTTAAGAAAGTAATTGGGCGAAATCTATCAGGGGCAGCAGACCCAGTATGCAGTGCTCCAGTTCGTTCTAAAGCTCTTTCCTAACGCCACTCCGAGTGCCTTTTTATATCATCAGGTTGTGGATTTCTCAACTAACTATTCTGACTTACAAGTGAATGTGGTAGCGGCTAGGCACAAATTCTTTAATTGAAAGACACGGTCGGAACATACTTGTCGCGAGTGGGTAACAGATTTCCAGGGTATGACAAGGAAATGAAAATTCAAATATGCTTATGGTGTATTACATTCAGATGTTATGTTGCGTGATGTGGTTGTGTACAATGTAACTGATGCCGGACTCAGAGAACAGATTCTGAAACAGTCAGATCTATCATTTCAGCAAGTAGTGCAAATACTAGATCAGTAGGATTCAGGTGCCCTGTTGACCGACAAATTTGAGCAGCCAGCAATTTGTCAGGTTGAGACATACCTTCACTGCTACCGGCCTATTAAGCAACACCTTGGGTGTGCCACGCTGCGTAAACAATAATTTTCCATGCCATGTAAGCAGCTCGCTTAACAGGTGGTGACACAGGCGAACAGAATTAAGTCATGCCCTCGGTGTTATTCACATTGTTAAACCTTTGGCAAGAAAGGATATGTACAATCCTTATGTTTGCAACGGAACAAACATAAGAGTTCTGCCCACTCACAAAAATCTAGTCACAAGGCCCATGTAATTAATGCGTCGTATTCAATCCCTGCAACAGCTTCAAAATGGTTCAAATGGTTCTAAGCACTATGGAACTTAACATCTGAGGTCATCAGCCCCTAGACATAGAACTACGTAAACCTGACTAACCTAAGGACATCACATACATGCACGCCCAAAGCAGGATTCGAACCTGCGACCGTAGTAGCTCCGCGGTTATGGATTGAAGCGCCTAGAGCCGCTACATGCATTAACAAAACTAGCAAGCGAACAGTTTCTTCAGTGCTACGCCAGTCCAACAACTTTTTGTTCATTTGCTTCTTTGTGGAAAACGTGTGAAATTTCAATTGGACACAGCTGCCTCTGCTACGTTGCTAATTTGTTAGTTGCTGTTAGGCTCCCCATGCCTGTCGAAAAGTAGCTTCCATCTGACGGATTATTATTGGACAAGACATTCCCGTTCTCGGGAAATGTACTTTGGCTGCCATGTATCGCTCTCATACGTAAACAGTGACTTTTACGGTGCTACAATCACGCGATTGTGAGAACATATTTGGTGTTGATTCATTTGATTTGTTTTGCTTTAACATTCAGGATAATGTCTTGTCAGTGTCTGCATTCCATGCCAAAGACATTGTAGCTAGCTTGATAAAAGAATTCCCTGAACACTTTTCTGAAAGTTTAGACAAATCTGATAATTTTGTTGCACATATTACAATGAAAGACAATGCTCAGCAAAAATTTTGCCGGACCAGAACTGTTTCCATCGCATTACGGCACAAAGCGCTGCTGAAATCAAAGAATTGCAAGATAGAGGATCTATTGCGCACATCAAGTCAATGGGCTGGTCCACTGGTTTTGCTCCCCAAACATTCAGATCGCGTTCGTCTCTGTGTTGACTTCAAGTGTACGGTCAACCTACAAACTGTGACTGATACTTACGCACTGCCACGCTCAGAGGATCTCATGGACAGAATAGGCGCTGATCGCTACTTTTCAAAAATTGATTTGGGTGACGTGTATCTTCAAATATCGCTCGATGAAGAATCTCAATAAGTGTGTGTAGTGAATACTCATATGGCTTGATTAAATATTTGTGTTTGCCTTTTACCAGTGCTTCTACACCCGTCATTTTCCAACGGTATTTGGAAAAGCGGACTGTTCAAGTGACAAAGTGTTCAGACTATTTGGATGATATTGTCGTAGCCTCTCGTACACCTGAAGATCACATTGAAAATTTGAATGCTTGTTTCATGTGCTATTTGATGTAGGACAAATGTGTACAATGGAAAAGTGTAATTTTTTAAACCTGAGTTGCAGTATCTTGGTGATGACATAAACAGTCAAGGTGTACATCCACTTCTGTCGCATTTGTTACCCATACTAAACTTACCAGTTCGTCACAGTGTCACCGAGTTGCAATTACGTTTAGGGGATACGAGGTTTTATAGTCGGCCCATGATGAATGTTGCACAATTGGTAGCTTCATTGGATCGTTGTCCGTCGCAAAGAAGTCCCGTCATTTGGTCAGTTGTGCCGTCGCAAGGATGTCCCCTGGCGTGGCAGGCAGCGAAAGGCGTCCCGGAGGCTGATCAGAAAGCCTCCCCGGTGCGTCCGACAAACCGGTTTCAGGTACTGTCTCTGGCTGAGCCAGATGCAGCTGCCTGCCCTGTTTCAGAGGATCATTCTCAGCCTTCAAGGTCCGGGCAATCGCAGAGGGTGGGCTTACTGGTAGTTGGGAGCTCCAATGTTAGGCGCGTAATGGGGCCCCTTAGGGATATGGCGGCTAAGGAGGGGAAGAAATCCAGTGTGCACTCCGTGTGCATTCCGGGAGAGTCATGCCTGATGTGTAAAGGGTCCTTACAGATGCCATGAAGAGCACAGGGTGCAGCCAGCTGCAGGTGGTGGCACATGTCGGCACTAATGACGTGTGTCGCTTTGGATCTGAGGAAATTCTCTCTGGATTCCAGCGGCTATCTGATTTGGTGAAGGCTGCCGGTCTTACTTACGAGATGAAGGCAGAGCTCACCATCTGCAGCATCGTTGACAGAACCGACTGCGGACCTTTGGTGCAGAGCCGGGTGGAGGGTCTGAATCAGAGGCTCAGACGGTTTTGCGACCGTGTTGGCTGCAGATTCCTTGACTTGCGCCATAGGGTGGTGGGGTTTCGAGTTCCGCTGAATAGGTCAGGAGTTCACTACATTCAGCTGGCGGCTACACGGGTAGCGGAGGCTGTGTGGACTGGGCGGTTTTTTAGGTTAGAAGGCCTCGGGAAAGTACGGGGTGGGCTGCAATGTCAAAGGGTGCATGGCAATTACAGGACGTGCTTGGATCAAGGAACAGTCTGAATTATAGTTGTAAATTGTTGTAGTTGCGCTGGAAAAGTCCCTGAGCTTCAAGCGCTAATAGAAAGCACAGAAGCTGATTCGTTATAGGTACAGAAAGCTGGCTAAAGCCTGAAATAAGTTCTGCAGAAATTTTTACGAAGTCTCAGACGGTGTTCAGGAAAGATAGATTAGACCGAATTGGTGGTGGAGTGTTTGTGTCTGTCAGTAGTGGTTTATCTTGTAGTGAAGTCGAAGTAGATACTCCGTGCGAATTGGTATGGGTGGAGGTTATACTTAACAGCCGAATTAAGTTAATAATTGGCTCCTTCTACCGAACCCCAGACTCCGATGATACAGTTGCGGAACAGTTCAGAGAAAGTTTGAGTTTCGTAACAAATAAATACCCCAGTCATACGGTTATAGTTGGTGGGGACTTCAACCTACCCTCGGTATGTTGGCAAAAATACTTGTTCAAAACCGGTGATAGGCAGAAAACGTCTTCCGATTTTGTCCTAAATGCTTTCTCCGAAAATTATTTCGAGCAGTTAGTCCACGAACCCACGCGAATTGTAAATGGTTGCGAAAACACACTTGACCTCTTAGCCATAAACAATCCAGAGCTGATAGAGAGCATCATGACTGATACAGGGATCAGTGATCACAAGGTCGTTGTAGCTAGGCTCAATACCATTTCTTCGAAATCCATCAGAAACAAACGCAAAATAATTTTATTTAAAAAAGCGGATAAAGTGTCACTAGAAGCCTTCCTAAAAGACAATTTCCATTCCTTCCGAACTGACTATGCGAATGTAGCCGAGATGTGGCTCAAAGTCAAAGATATAGTAGCAACAGCAATTGAGATATTCATACCTCATAAATTGGTAAGAGATGGAACGGATCCCCCGTGGTACACAAAAAAGGTCCGAACGCTGTTGCAGAGGCAACGGAAAAAGCATGCGAAGTTCAGAAGAACACGAAATCCCGAAGATAGACTAAAATTTACAGACGCGCGAAATTTGGCACGTACTTCGATGCGAGATGCCTTTAATAGGTTCCACAACGAAACATTGTCTCGAAATTTGGTAGAAAATCCGAAGAAATTCTGGTCGTATGTAAAGTACACAAGCGGCAAGACGCAGTCAATACTTTCGCTGCGCAGTGCCGATGGTACTGTTACCGACGACTGTGCCGCTAAAGCGGAGTTATTGAACGCAGTTTTCCGAAATTCCTTCACCAGGGAAGACGAATTGAATATTCCAGAATTTGAAACATGAACATCTGCTAGCATTAGTTTCTTAGAAGTAGATACCTTAGGGGTTGCGAAGCAACTCAGATCGCCTGATACGGGCACGCTGATACTATAGCTCCCTACTTAGCACTCATATACAACCGCTCGCTCACCGATAGCTCTGTACCTACAGATTGGAAAATTGCGCCGGTCGCACCAGTGTTCAAGAAGGGTAGTAGGAGTAATCCATTTAACTACAGACCTATATCATTGACGCCGGATTGCTGTAGGGTTTTGGAGCATATACTGTATTCAAACATTGTGAATCACCTCGAAGGGAACGATCTATTGACACGTAATCAGCATGGCTTCAGAAAACATCGCTCTTGTGCAACGCAGCTAGCTCTTTATTCGCACGAAGTAATGGCCGCTATCGACAGGGGATCTCAAGTTGATTCCGTATTTCTAGATTTCGGGAAAGCTTTTGACACCGTTCCTCACAAGCGACTTCTAATCAAGCTGCGGAGCTATGGGGTATCGTCTCAGTTGTGCGACTGGATTCGTGATTTCCTGTCAGGAAGGTCGCAGTTCGTAGTAATAGATGGCAAATCATCGAGTAAAACTGAAGTGATATCAGGTGTTCCCCAGGGAAGGGTCCTGGGACCTCCGCTGTTCCTGATCTATATAAATGACCTGGGTGACAATCTGAGCAGTTCTCTTAGATTGTTCGCAGATGATGCTGTAATTTACCGTCTAGTAAGGTCATCCGAAGGCCAGTATCAGTTGCAAAGCGATTTAGAAAAGATTGCTGTATGGTGTGTCAGGTGGCAGTTGAAGCTAAATAACGAAAGGTATGAGATGATCCACATGAGTTCCAAAAGAAATCCGTTAGAATTCGATTACTCGATAAATAGTACAATTCTCAAGGCTGTCAATTCAACTAAGTACCTTGGTGTACAAATTACGAACAACTTCAGTTGGAAGGACCACATACATAATATTGTCGGGAAGGCGAGCCAAATGTTGCGTTTCATTGGCAGGACACTTAGAAGATGCAACAAGTCCACTAAAGAGACAGCTTACACTACACTCGTTCGTCCTCTGTTAGAATATTACTGCGCGGTGTGGGATCCTTACGAGGTGGGATTGACGGAGGACATCGAAAGGGTGCAAAAAAGGGCAGCTCGTTTTGTATTATCACGTTATAGGGGAGAGAGTGTGGCAGATATGATGCACGAGTTGCGATGGAAGTCATTACAGCAATGACGTTTTTCGTCGCGGCGAGAGCTTTTTACGAAATTTCAGTCACCAACTTTCTCTTCCGAATGCGAAAATATTTTGTTGAGCGCAACCTACATAGGTAGGAATAATCATCAAAATAAAATAAGAGAAATCAGAGCTCGAACAGAAAGATTTAGGTGTTCGTTTTTTCCCGCTCGCTGTTCGGGAGTGGAATAATAGAGAGATAGTATGATTGTGGTTCGATGAACCCTCTGCCAAGCACTTAAATGTGAATTGCAGAGTAGTCATGTAGATGTAGATGTACATGTAGATTAGAGACAGTTGCGTGCCAAGTAACTTATAAAAACTTTAAAATGCATCAATATAATATCCCTACGTAATGAAGTATTATTATGATATTCCGGTTACGCGTACCAGCGATGATGCGCCTCTGTAACTGAGACGACAACGCTCCGTTCTTTGCTGTGACAACAACTCTCTTTGCTGTGAAAAGAAAGCATGTAGCCTTTTTTTTGCAATTATTGGAGATAAGTAATGGCTATTGGACATCATAATTAGGGGGGGGGGCAGATACGTTTGCTTATAGAGACGTAATTTAAAGTGCAGAGGATATACAACTTGTAATCGCAGTTATCAGGAATAAAATATTTCTGTTGTACAAAACGATGTACATATCGTCTACGAACTTTTATTCGATGTTGGATCCACAGCCCTTCATAAAAAGCAATTAGTGTGTTTAGCAATACAGTGCATAGTGATTTCTTCGTGAATTAACATACTGGGCGAATCTGTTACTATCACGGTCCAAACGATGCGCAATATTTTGCCGTCAGCTTGTGTATTCAAGACTTTCCCTAAGCAACCAGTTTGTTAGTCAGAAGATACCAAACTGCAACTGCTGTTCAACTTCCTCATTCTGAAATTGTTTCCAGAAAGTCTTACGGTGGCTCTGAGTAATTTAGCTGCCACGACAGACGGACTCTTCATAGCGAGTTGTAGTAGTTTTCTCCGGCTTTGCATGGCGTTTTCTGACAACCAGAGAAACGGAAACCTCCCACCTCCAACTCACCCTGTACCAAACTCGTTCTCTCCATACAGCAGCCAAGAAGAAAACATAATCATCTATAGTCAAATTTTTTCGCAGATCTTATAATAGAAAGGCAAATAGTTTTAAAATGCATGCATCAAGGAAAAAATATCAAAAGAGAGTTTAGATGCAGCACCTGCTTTGTCTGTGTCAAACCCCAAGGTCAAGCTAATAAATCTTTCTTAATGACGTAGCAGTTCATGTTACTTTGAATCAGAGGTATTGCCCAAAGCTCAGTGTAACAATTCACAAACTGAGAAATATGCAGTGGGTATTGAGTAGGGTGTCAAAAAATTCCACCACTATTTTTATGGCAGAAAATTCTACTTGGTAACGTATCACACGCCATTTCAGTCCTTGTTTCATCCGATAAAGCTGGTTCCTGTACGAACTGCGGAAAAATTGCAAAAATGGGTGAAACGTCCCCTTAAAAAAATTGTACATAACTGTGCTTAAACTGACACACAATATTTTTAGCGCAACGCAATCTGACTTTCAAGAATCCCTGTAAAATAATGGCCCTGACCAACATTAACATATACGTTTCACAAATCACTTACCTCACAAAAATCTTCGTTACTCAAACTACTGCAATACAGCGAGCACCACTACTTGCAGCTAAATAAAAGATTGAAACTACGGAAGGCACTAACTACTGATAGGCACAGTTCGCAAATGAAAGATTTTAATAGAGAACAAACAATGTATTTACATTAACAGTCATAATATATATATCAGTTCATGACATCAATTCTTAAAAATTTCAGAACTCCGCCATCTCTCTCCCCACATCCAGCACTGCTGGCGGCTCACCTCCAACTGCGCAACGCTGCGCGCTTTTCACATCCAGCTGCCGCTGCCCAACACTACAATGGCACACAACAATGCCAACCAGTCACTAACTGCACACAGCACACCCAGTGATTTTTCATACAGAGGTGGTGTTACAAATAAAAAACCTAAACAGCCTACTTACATAGCCCCCATGCTCCCCATAAAAAAAATTACAAATTGTTTTGGGCAGTGGCCAACACAGATTTCAAAATTTTTTTCATAATTACAATAACAAGGAAATTAAACGCACACACTTATCGATACAATGTTGGTCAAAAGCTAAAATTTTCTCACAGTCCATAAAGACCGTCCTGATCATTCATCAAAGTAAAATTGCAGTGTTTTTCTCAAAGTCTGAGTAGTAAAAGAAAATGCACACAGAAGTAGTGGATATCCATACAGTCTTGAAGAAGAAGAGTTGTCCTTCCAACGGAAAGACAGTGCTGACTCTTGACATGCAGACAGGTAATAGGCCACAACAGAGCAAACCCACAGCAGAGTCAGTCGAAGTTTTGAAGAATATTGGTAGGTAGGTCAACACAGAGTAGACCCATTGTAGTACTGGTAGAGATTACGGTATTGATGGGACACCAGAGATGTAGACCCATTGCAGACCTTCTAGAAATAATGGTATTGGTGGGCCATCAAAAATGCAGACCCACTGTAGTTCTTGTAGAGATGGCTAGCAGCCATCCATTGCGACTGTGCCGGTGCACAATCACCATCGAAGAGTCTTGCAAACAATATTGAAAGTCCTTGAACCACCTCTTGTGCACTCACAAAGTTTTTTTTTCTAATTGTCCTTAGAACCAGCAATGCTGTTAACCAGTCCCTTGCTGAATTATCAACACATGTGCAAACACTGTCAGTCCCTACTTCTCACATATTGTCCATATACTATGACCAACAGAAACACATGCAGTGAATTGTAATTTACAAATTACTTAATTTGATTAACTGGTGTCAATTACAATTTTATAAATGGGGAATACAATAACAAAGGTACAAAATATATCAATAAAGAACATAATAGTACAGATAACATTTGCAGTAATACAGGCTTTACAAAAGAATCGAAATAACAAAAACAAAAGTGTTACAAAAATTATGACATAAGTACATACACAAAAGGTCAGAATAACTTTTGAAACATCAACTTCACATATGAGCATTAGAACAAAACAGAATAAATAATGTGTAAACATCTTTATGAAGTGAATAACATGTTATTAATGCAAATTATATTTGAGGATAACTGTATTCCTCATCATAGTGAGTGTAGCGTAGTATCAGAAGAGAAAAAATCCTATGAAACAGTACACAGAGACAGGAAGAAAACAAATACATAATGATACACAAACACATAGTGGGATAACACAAGAGGAAAGGGCAGGGTTTGTTTTCAGTGTAACATTTGGAACTGCAGTCCAACCCAAAACTTCATTCCATAAATCTTTCGTCTTATTTCAAAATTTGTTTCCACCAAAAAAATCCTATCCAATCATGCTTTTTGCAGTTATATGTTGACATATTTCTTACCTCATTATTTATTTTCCATTATCTTACCTCATCAGTTATTTCCAAGAAAATCCTACCTAAACCTGTTGTCTCTAAACCCTACTGTTTTGTTCATATCCTATTTCGAAGTACTTCTTCTTTTTTTTTGGCCAAACCATTTTCTTATAGCTTCTCAATGCATTCCTTCCAATTCATCGCAGCTCATTCTCTTATATAGTCTACCCCCTCTTAAGCTAACTTAAATCTACTGAGCTCAGATGCTACACTAAGGGATGAGGTAAAGCAGTAGCGCAAAACAATTAACACAAACAGCAATGACAAAAAATTTGGAAATTGGCAAAGTAAGCTACAGTAAATCTAAATTACCAAGCAATGCAACATTACAACTAATATGAGCCTATGTGCAGCAACAGGAAAAATAAATCAGTAATAAAGTTAGCTTAACCTTGTAATACAAAGTGACATTCAGTAGCAAAATGCATGGCAAACAGCAACAGCAAATGCTATAACTTATACCTAAACATGACAAAGCTCAAGCAGAAAAATTATTAAGCTGAAGACAACAATGCAGATAAGGGAAATGTATATTCACATCTTAATGTCTATATAATTAAAGTAGTGCACCACAACTTATTCTACGAGAAATATTACCAAGTAGTTGAAAAGAAAATTATGTATGCAAATCCTGTGAAGGGAAATGTCTTTTTGTGCTTCTTCATTTTTTAAATACATCATAAAATGATTCTTTACTGGGTCTGTAGACAGAAATTAGTGATATTAGTACATGTATTAAATTTTATTTTAACCAATGCTGCAGTGCAGATAGAAACTGGATATTAAACAAAATGTGCTATCTCTCAGCTAGAAAGACAATAGATATAAAATGTTTATCATAATTTCATTTCAGTAAATATCATAAATTAAGAACTCTACAGTGTAATCAAGTTTTCAAGTTTGAGGGTGTCGTATTTACGATGCTTTCAATCTCAATAGCGAGGATAATGTTTTTTTTTAATCTGTGCCTCTGAAAGGGACACACTAATAGCTTGTTTCCAGGAGGCTGTCGCCCAACAGGGCGCCCACGACGCATTACATGCAGGTGGTCACTTAACTTTCTTACCGAAATATTTACAACACCAGTTTCCAGTACAGTGGCATTCTCATATAAAAAAATTCACAGGTCAAGAATTTGCGTTACAAATCTGTAGAAAAGAAATCCTTTAAATATAATAGTGTCCAAAAAATTCTCGCCAGCATAGTGATACATTCACACATATACATACATTTTATAACCTTTAAGGTATGATTCTCGGTTTCCAACATCCTTTTTCACAAACCAGAGTCCCTAACCACTACTCATTATTCCTTACCTTATTACACATATGTATATTCGTCTACACTTCTTCAATATTTTATCATAACAAATATGTAGCATAACCAAATAACTCATATAGCATCAGCTTAAACATACCTCAGCACCATAATTCACATCGTCGACGTAATAATAACATCATAACACCTCAGTCAAATCTCAAAAACGTCATAGCTTTCTGCAATAATTTCAAAGCCTAAGAAAAATTCTCTGCTCATGTCAAAAGTGTCATCTACCTCAAATGTACTTTAAAAATCATGATCCCATACCAAATACATCATTCAAAGCTCTCATAGTATCACAATGGTTCCGAAAAATTGTGAACAGTTCACAAAGTACAGAAAAATACAATTTCTTAAGTATGAAGTTATCCAACTGTGTAATTAGGTAAACATCTGTCACTGATGTAGTAAAATGAATGTTTGTCTCTCCCAGTTACACGACCAGATAGCTGTGTAATTAATGTGTTGGAGAAATATGGATTTGATGTGTAAAGTTGTATAAGCAAATACCATATTAGCTAGGGCACCTTGTTCTTGCCATACACATGGTACACAAAGTAAGTGTGTACCCCCCTGAGGATTAATGTAACTATATCCTCAGGTGTTACAGATTACAGCAATGGAATGAAATGTATCACAGAAAACCTTTGTATCATTGTACTTCAAATATCTTTAAAAATAAAAGTTTTAAGTACAAAATTAATCACTCAAATACGTGTACTGTTGCGCTAAACTGTGCGTCTTGATGTAAGATAATCTCTGTGCTGTGGAAGTGTTGTAGTTATCGTCCTCTGAAAGCTAAGTTCTGCAGAAGTCAATGTACTTATCTCATGATAAACAAAAGTGAAATGCTTTGCGTATAGATATCGTAGTTACTACGCTTATTGCTGTGATGAAGTAAGTACTGTACTATAACGTATTGTTGTGCTACAGAAAAGGCTGTCTTATTGTAGCTATACCACAAAGTTACTACTAAAACATGTTTTCCTTTCCAGAAGGATTCAGAAAAACTGTGCAGATATAAAAAAGGTACACCGCAAAAGCACAATGTAAATTGTGTCACACATTAGTAACGTCGTGATATAATCGTGTAGCTATCAAAGAAACCAAGTGCTAAGTCATCTTTAATCTCACAGAAAGTACTTCATGTAAAAAATGACTTTTCAACTAAACCAAAATGTTGCATTAAAATCTCATTAACAGTATATGTTGTAAGTATGTAAGCCTTATAGTCGTTACATAATCGTGCAACTAACAGGCAAGAATGCACAAATAACAACACTGTGTCGTCTGTTCACTATAACAATACATTCGTAATTTCTGTTTAAAAATGTTCCCTAGGTTCTAGACTGGATAGTTAACTTCAAAACATTGTTGCATGTTAACAGTTTCTCAGTGTGCCAAAGCATACTAGAAATGTGAAGCGAAATGTTTTATGGCAAAGACAAAGTTAAAAAGCAGATTATCTTTCAATAAACGGTTTTACATGTGAAATGTACTACAATCCTTTACTCTTCCTAGTGTTCAGAGTTAACTTGAACGCAATTATCATGCGGTATACGACGGTAAAGAATACTGGAATTTTTCTCAAGGTTAGCGTCTTATGTCATTTTTCTCTGTGCCAGCTGGAGCACGCGGCTGCCTGCGGTGCGAGTCGTTGTCTGTCTCTTTGTTGGCGCGCGCCGTTATTGGGATTAGGAGACCTAACTTCTACAAATTCACCTTGTCGAGAGGGCCCTGCTCTGTTTGAATCCCGCCAGATCTGCTGCAATTCAGGTCTGTCGTTACGATCATATCGTCTGTCGTCATGTCGGTAGATTCCATAGTCTCTTTCTTGTCGGTCACATGGTGGAGAATTTCTCTCTGAATCGTAACTGCGCGTTGGACCGTTGCGTCTAAAGTTATTCAGTCTCCCTTGATAATAATTATTTTGGTTCCCATATTGTCTGTTTCTCTGATTGTCTCTGTGATAGTAACAACCGCGGAGAGGTGATTTTTCCCTGTAATTATTCCTACTCTGCCAACGGTTGTCATATGATCGGTGTCTCTTTTGGTCACTATTTACGTTGTACGAATAGCCTTGTCGTGTATTATTTCTGTCATCGCGGAATTGTGACAGGTGTGACCTGTAATTGTTGTGTTCGTGTTTTCGCGTTCCAAGATTTTCAGTGTGAATTTCCAGTTCTTGTAACAGTCCCTGAAAAGCTTCAATGTTCTCTTTGCAACGTCCTGCCAAAATAATACGTCGTAAATGTTCAGCCAATTTGATTAAGCAAATGCGGATGAGTTCTGAGGGGCTGTATGGGTTTGACAGGTACTGATTCTTGGGCAACATATCTTCAAAATATTTCACAAGACTGGAAAATTCAGATTGTTCGAAATGTTTCATCATTATGTAGCCATGTTTTACTCGGTCTTGTTTGGCTTGAGACCAATATGCTGAGAGGAAGGCATGATAAAATTATCCTTCACTGTGACAATCGTGAATGACCGATCGCATTATTACAGCTGGTTCATTCTCTAAGTAGCCACACATAAATTATAATCTGTCCTCTAATGACCAGTTGGGGGGGGGGGGGGGGGGGAACAATGAGAGAATTGATGAAGCCACGGTTGTGGATGAATGTCGTTGCCAGAATTCTGAAATGTTTTGAATTTACGTGTAGTAATGAACAGCTTATAGTCAAAATCATCATGTCGGTCATTGTTACGTCGTTTCGGCGGTTCCATCTCAAAATTCGGTGTACCTTGCCAATTTCTTTCATGATTTCCGAAGTGCCCTATGTTACTATTTGCTGACTGTTCCGTATTTCTGTGTCCCTCTTCCCGTATTGGAGCGCGAGTGTCCTCTGAAATACATAATTCTTGTATTACCTGTGTTAGCTGATCTTGTACTTCCCGGATTTCTCTTTGGTGTAACGTACTAATTTGATTCAGACTTTGTTTGAATTTCCTAATTTGTTCGCACTCTTCTGTGCCATTAAAGATTACCGGTTTTGTGTCATTCAGATTGTCATCTACCTTCGTAGATAAATTAGTGAACTGATCCGAAAGTTCGGCTACTTTCTCCTATAGTGAACACATTTCCTCAGTGTGTTTTTCTGAACCAAGTTTCAGAGTGTCCATTTGTGTTGAAATCGAATCTACTGTGTCCTTTAAGTTTTCCTGAGTTCTTGCAAGTTGCGTAACCGAATCGGTGGATGCAGCTGAGTCCATTTTAGCTTGCAAGGTGTCGTGATTTTCACGAACAATAGTTTGCAGTTCTTTTATGGCTGCTTCATGATTCTGTAATGCATTTTCATGCCGCGAAAAAATAGGTTGAAAATGCTCACAAATTTGTGTTTTTACGTCATTACAGATTTTTTGACATTTCGACTCAATGTTATGTAATTCAGTAGTTAAATCTTCACGTGCTTGCTCAAGTGTGGTGTCTAACTTCCGAAGATTCTGTTCCATTGTGTCAAACTGTTGCTGTGTTTGTCTCTGGTGTTGTCTCATTGTGTCTAACTTTTGAAGCTTTTGCTGTGTTTGTCTCTGATTTTGTTCCATTGTGTCTAACTTTTGAAGCTTTTGCTGTGTTAGTCTCTGATTTTGTTCCATTGTGTCTAACTTTTGAAGATTTTGTTCCGATGTGTCTAACTTTTGAAGCTTTTGTCCTATTTGTTGCATTAATTGTAATAACAATGCACTGGTGTCTGAAACATGTTCCTCAGTGCTATTCGGCAATGCATTTGAAACGGCAATATTTGCAGTTTGAAAAGCAGAAAATGTGTCTTGACTTATTTGAGAAAACTGTGAGGACGCAAAACCTGAATCTAAAGTATTTGCAAGATTGAGTCCTGTCATTTCGGATTCCTGAGGCGAGCTGTTGCCGACCGATCGATTGATATTGCTTCCCTGTTCACTAATTGTTTCACTGCCTACACCATTGTTTGCAGCCCGCTCCATTTCACTATGTACAATTACCAAATTACTACTTTGAACATTAGTTAATTCATTACTCGGTGGAGCTAACACACTGCTTTCATCTTCACTGTCATTTCTCAGTTTACTTTGGAGCCTAGTATTACGTTTTTCACACGCCATTATTGTCACAATATTTCACACTATAATACAGAAAAGCACAATTTGAAGAGCAAAAATAAGAGAACACATTAACGTAGCACTGAAAATAATACCTCGTTAATTGCAAGCGCAGCTGCGAAATACTTGCTGCAAATCTACATGCATACCACAACTGTTTTACTGTACAACAAGAAAAACTGAAACTACAAAGGAAATTCTCTCTATAATTACGCGCTAGCAATAAACAAAAGCTAAACTAATTACACAAACTACAAGAAAAAATCAGAAGATTCCAGTGAGGTATCCTCGGCTAACTGTCGACATTTGAAACGTCCCCTTAGAAAAATTGTACATAACTGTGTTTAAACTGACACACAATATTTTTAGATCAACGCAATCTGACTGTCAAGAATCCCTACAATAGAATGGCCCTGACTAATATTAACCTATACGTTTCACAAATCACTTACCTCACAAAAATCTTTGTTACTCAAACTACTGCAATACAGCGAGCGCCACTACTGCCAGCTAAATAAAAGATTCAAACTACGAAAGGCACTAACTACTGATAGGCACAGTTAGCAAATGAAAAATTTTAATAGAGAGCAAACAATGTAATTACCTTAACAGACATAATATATCTATCAGTTCATGACATCAATTCTTACAAATTTCAAAAACTCCGCCATCTCTCTCCCCACGTCCAGCACTGCTGGTGGCTCACCTCCAACTGCGCAACGCTCCGCGCTTTTCACATCCAGCTGCCGCTGCCCAACACTACAATGGCAGACAACAATGCCAACCAGCCACTGACTGCACACAGCACAACCAGTGATTTTTCATACAGAGGTGGTGTTACAAATAAAAAACATAAACAGCCTACTTACATGGGCTTTGTTGTTGTCTCGGTAGCAGTACGAGATTGGATTGTGTATCGTCCGATGGCTAAACATGGTTATGCAGACGCACATTCACGTCTGCCGATTGGCCCTGATACAGACTTTGTTTGTCGCTTCTGCTGCATCTTGTTGTGACATCGATGCTTTGGATTGTGAATTACTTCAATTGTTTCCGCTGAACTATAGGAAATTTTAGAGACCAGGGAATTTGATTCAGATTTGAAACTTTTGCTAAAATACATTCGCACATCTTGGCCTCGTTCCTTGCATTACCTAAAAAAACCCCGTAGTGCGCCAATACTTTGCATGTCGGCATAGCCTCGCAATACAGAAAGGTGTGATTCTTGTTCAAAATGACATTGGACAGTCATATGTGTTGATCCATAAAGCTTTACAAAAAGAAATGTTGCAGTTACTTCGTCTAGGAAACTGGGGAATTGTTTGTACGGAACAGTTAGCGCCTCGACATTGTGTTTGGCTTATTATGAACACCCTAATAGAACGGATGACGTCACGGTGTCACGAATGTGCGGAAAATCAGCCCACTCCGCCACAAACATTATCTGCTTGGCCCAAGTCGCAGTGTCTATGGCAACGTGTGAACATAGTCTTTGCGGGACCTTTTTGGAAAACTCGTTGGTTGATTGTGGTTGATTCGTAAAGCACAATTCTTTTCGCTCGGCCACCGAATTCGAGAACGTCACGTAATACAGTTCGGGTGTTGTCCTCCATTTTTTGCCCCGAAGGTTTATCTGAAGACATAGTTTCGGACATCGGCCCTCAGTTCACGACAAATGAATTTGAAACATTCTGTGAAAGCAATGGCATACAGCATCTAACGAGTGCACCGTTCCATCCACATTCAAACAGCGAAGTGGAACGTTAGAACCTTCAAGCAGCAGATGGCCAAACTTCGCAGCGTACACACCAGAGATCAAGCAGTGTAACTGTTTCTCGCCTCCTATCGTTCGCGTCAACGATATGACCCATCGACGGCGGAACTGCTTCACGGCCGCTGCCATCGGACGCCGCTCCACCTGATCCACTTTTCTCAGCATCCGGCATAGAAGGAAGGAAGCAAATATCGCTTCGCGCCGCATATTTTGTTTTTTGGGGTTTTTAGCGGCAGCAGGAGGTGGGTGCCATTCGAGATACTTCGCCGACTTGACGCAAGCATGTATCTCATTTCAGGCCCCGACGAACTGCAGCGCCGACATCACAATCAAATTCGCAACTGTCATGTGCACGGTGATCCTTCTGTGTTTCTTCCCCAGATTCTTGGATCCCTATGAGAGAGCGGCCACACGAGCCGCCAGACGGTGTCGGCAAGGCAACTCGGAACGACTCCATGGAGACGGGGCCCTGGCCTCCTACCTAGGGAGCTGGACCCGACCACGCCGCAGAAGCCGACGCCTGCAACATCTTAGTACGGGCCTCAGGAGGTGATCGCGTGCCCTTCTGGTCGTTTTCCAGGGGACATTTCCGCTAGAGCAAAGGCCGGATGGTGGAATACTACCGGAAGCCTGACGTC
This sequence comes from Schistocerca gregaria, assembly GCF_023897955.1. NCBI lineage: Eukaryota > Metazoa > Arthropoda > Insecta > Orthoptera > Acrididae > Schistocerca > Schistocerca gregaria. The sequence goes on along the minus strand of NC_064925.1, from coordinate 423,040,593 downwards.
CCCAACAGCCACGGCTTCCGGTCCAGCGCAGCGTCCACACGCTGCATCCCACGCAGTTTTCGCGCTCATTATACCACGACTGTCCGTCCCTTTGGAAAGGGGGGAGGGGAGAGGGGAGGAATGTTCCAGCGTAACGTCAAGCACCGGCACGACGATCAAGAACGGAAGAGCGGAAAGGGTTGTGAGACGACGTCAGCCAATAGTACGCTGAAAGACCCCTCTGTAAGACGACACCGAGACACAACCGGTTTCTAGAGGAAGAGAATATAAGCACCGCGTCGTCTATCCGCGGCCGCAAGCTGGTTCTCCTGTCCACGTAATTTACCCTGGAAGGAACACACATTAAGGATTTACTGAACGATTACTATGGGTCTGGGAAATGATGTTAAGGAACGTCAGACTGCAGAAGAAGAAAATGTTCATGCTGAGCTGCGACCAGTTGAAGGTGACAATGAAGATGCTAAATAGCAGCAAATAACGGCTCGTGCCGCATGATAATGTTTTTGGTATGGTTTTTAGCGGCAGCAGACTGTCGGCGCGATTCGAGATTCTATGAATGCTGTAATTTATGACTGCAATGATCTGTCACTTTATTTATGTGATTTCATTGTAAGCTGGCCATTTGTGTTACTGCTATTGTGGAAAAAAACTTTAATTCGAACCGACCTATGAACGCTATAGCAGTGACATAGAAACTGTATTGGTTCTCTTGGATTACGAATTGTATATACTGAAGAGCGTGCTTTTGTTTGTCTGTCGCCCCTTGCTTGCGACAAGTATATCTCTCTAAGGTAAGTATTGTAATCATTTCCTTTTGTAATGAACTCCATTAATAAGATTTGTTTTAATTGTTGCCTAGCGATACGAGAAAGCAGCTTTCCTGGGCTCCCTATGTGAGACGAGTGGGCAGAACACAAAATTCTTATTCTTAATTATTGGTTCTTCTATTATTGTATGTTGCCACAGGTCCAATCTTCCCTAGAATTTTGAACATCTTGCACAAAGCCTAAGAATGTGTCTTGATTTTTCTTAACGCTACTTCTACACTACTGGCCATTAAAATTACTACACCACGAAGATGACGTGCTTCAGACACGAAATTTAACCGACAAGAAGAAGATGTTGCGATATGCAAACGATTTGCTTTTCAGAGCATTCACACAAGTTTGGCGCCGGTGCCAACACCTACAACGTGCTGACATGAGGAAAGTTTCCAACCGATTTCTCGTACACAAACAGCAATGTACGGGCGTTGCCTGGTGAAACGTTGTGATGCTTCGTGTAAGTGGGGGAAATGCGTACCATCACGTTTCCGACTTTGATAAAGGTGGGATTGTAGCCTTTCGCGATTGCGGTTTATCGTATCGTATCACTAGCAGTCGAGATGACAGGAATCTTATCCGCATGGCTGTAGCGGATCGTGCAGCCACGTCTCGATCCCTGAGTCAACAGATGTGGACATTTGCAAGATAACAACCATCTGCACGAACAGTTCGACGACGTTTGCAGCAGCATGGACAATCAGCTCGGAGACCATGGCTGCGGTTACCCTTGAAGCTGCATCGCAGACAGGAGCGCCTGCGATGGTTTACTCAACAAAGAACCTGGGTGTTCGAATGGCAAAACGTCATTTACTCGGATGAATCCAGGTTGTGTTTACAGATTCATGATGGTCGCATCCGTGTTTGGCGACATCGCATGAACGCACATTGGAAGCGTGTATTGGCCATCGCCATACTGGCGTATCACTCGTCGTGATGGTATGGAGTGCCATTGGTTACACGTCTCGGTCACCTCTTGTTTGCATTGACGTTACTTTGAACAGTGGGCAATACATTTCAAATGTGTTACGACCCGTGGCTCTACCCTTCATTAGATCCCTCCGAAACACTACATTTCAACAGGATAATGCACGACCGCACGTTGCAGGTCCTGTACGGGCCTTTCTGGATACAGAAAATGTACGGCTGCTGCCCTGGTCAGCACATTCTCCAGGTCTCTCACCAACGGATAACGTCTGGTTCAAAATGGTTCAAATGGCTCTGAGCACTATCGGACTTAACTGCTGAGGTCATCAATCCCATAGAACGTAGGGATTCTTGAACCTAATTAACCTACGGATCACACACATCCATGCCCGAGGCAGGATTCTAACCTGCGGCCGCAGCGGTCACGCGGTTCCAGACTAGCGCTTAGAACCGCTCGGTCATCCTGGCCGGCGAAAACGTCAGGTCAATGGTGGCCGAGCAACTGGCTCGTCACAATACTCGAGCCACTACTCTTGATGAACTGTGGTATCGTGTTGAGGCTGCACGGACAGCTGTACCTATACACGTCATCCAAGCTTTCTTTGAATCAATGCCCAGGCGTATCAAGGCCGTTATTACGGCCAGAGGTGGTTGTTCTGGGAACTAATTTCTCAGATGCACCCACATTGCGTGAAAATGTAATCACATGTCAGTTCTAGTATAATGCATTTGTCCAATTAATACTCGTGTAGCATCTGCATTTCTTCCTGGCGTAGCAATTTTAATGGCAGGTGGTGTATTATTAAGCGCAACGTCGGAAGTGACTGTTAATTTGCTTTCTCCAGTATGTTATTGTAGACGGTTACTTTGATGTTTCATCTGTTAACATTACTGTGCGTGATTACTGGCGTCAACCACCCTTACTACATTGCTTGTTTGGACCACTCCTATCCAAAAATCAGATTCTGTATCTCCGTTCAAATAGACTGTAGGCATCTCCCTGAATATTCTCTTGGCTTTCTCCCGTAATCAGTTCAGATATTTTATCGCAATGATAACTAAGCCTTCTGCCGTAATTGACTGAGAGTGTTCCGAAGCACTGTTGAACTCTAATACTGGAATCGCTGTGTCTTCCCAACCGACCTACATTCTCTCTTCTGTCACATCAGTAGGCATTTGCGGATTTTAAGTATGAAACCTCCCCGTCACTCATCTCCTGTTGACCTTTACTACGGAGGTTACGTTTGATGCCACTAGTGCGGCAACAATGTGAAGAGCTGACCGCAGGAACGCGACACGCGACACTGGTCGCGGTGGGTTCCTGGTAGCCGCTGCGCTGGTAGCCGGCCACCGCTGAATATTTCAGTTCCCGAAGGCCGGAGGCGGGCCGGCCCTTTAGCGGGCAGCGCACTGTAATTGGAATTTATGCCGCGCCGCGCCTCGCCGCCGTGTCGCCGTGTGTGGGGCCCGCGGCGGCTTCGGTTCTGCGGCGCTCGCCGCGTCGCCTCGCGACCCCCTGCCGCGCAGCCCGGCGCCCATTGATCACACTCAGCTCTGCGCCGCGCCGCCTCTTTGAACATTTTCCGCGCCATTAGGCCGCGCGGAGCGGGGGCGGCCGTCCAGGAGCACCGACGGCGGCAATTAGTGACTCCGCCCCCGTTGGCGCCGTTACTCCTTTGCTCCGTCGCGGGGCCGCAGGGACGTTTCTTCGAGACGTTCACCGGTGGAGGTACCGCGCGAGGGCGTCTGCTTCGAAAAGGAGAGAACACCCACGAAGATATGTGAATTGTCTCTTTCATTTGTTGGGGCTGAGAAATTAAGTTCGGTCCTCTTGTCATATTTTAATAAAAGTTATTTCTTTAATGTATACGACGGTAAAAAAAAGATTGATCTCAAGCACATCAAAACTGAAGTCTCTTGTTTCAATCTGCTCAATGAATAAACGTTGAGATACAATCCTTCCCAAAATATGTCAGAATCAATCTAGATAGAACCGGGAGCTACAAAGCTTTCTCATGAAGTTGCTGCAAGGAATAATATACTACATACGCTTAGTGGTACAACCTGGGGAACCTCTGCTGACTGTCTGCGTTTAACTGGCATGTGTACTCTGCTGCTAAGTGCTGTGCACCTGTCTGGTTGGAAAGTGTACATGCGAAGAAGGTAGACACAAATCTTAACGACACAATGCGCTGTATTACTGTTTCAATCAAATCAACCCCATGCCACTGGTTACCTGTACTGAGTCACATCCATCCACCTCACGTAAGGCGGAAACAAGCTCTACTGAGAGAGGCCAAGAAAATCTCTGCATCACTTTCTCTCCCATTGCACCAGGAATTCTGTCATCCGCCACAGCAACGATTGCGATCAAGGAGACCAGCGAGTGTTACGGCAGGAAAACTCATCGCGGATGGTTTTGATCTAAATCAAAGCTGGAAGCATGAATGGACAACAAAAGCATTGGGAACAAGAGTCCATCACCTAGATCCCACAAAGAGGCCTAAAGGTTTTGACCTACAGAGGAACCTCTGGTGCCGCCTCAACAGGTTAGGACTGGACATGGTTGTTGTAACTACTTCAGGTACAAATGGGGCGGGATCAGTTCCCCAATGAGTGAATGTAATCAAGAAACTTAACATTTATTCCAACACTGTCCACTTCATTCATACCCTCTAATTCCCAACGACTTGTTCACTCTCACACCCAGCTTAATTAATTGGCTGATAAACACGGACTTTAAGGTTTAATCTTGTCTTATATGTATATTGTATAAAATCACTTGCCTTGTATCAGCTGCATATTTTATAAAATCACCATACGATTAAATAAATAAATTTGCCAGCGATAACAAACATCATACACTCAGGCGACAAAATTCATTGAATACCTCCCAGTAATCGTGTCGTGTGTCCTTCCTCCCGCCTTAGTGCGGCAACTCGACTTTTCAAAGACTCAACAAGTTGGAAGTCCCCCGAGCTGCCCCTGTAGCCATTCGTCATTGCGAAAGTGTTGACGGTGTGTGATTTTGTGGACCAAATAACCTCTCCATCATGTCCGATAAATGGTCGATGTCGTTCATGTCGGGTGATCTAAGTGGCCAAATCGATCGCTCGATATGTAAAAAAGGTTGTACAAACAAACCACGGACAACTGTGTCATCAATAAAACTTCAGTTTAAATTATAATTAATTGAAACCCTCTGCTGCCGACAGGTGTTGTTGATATACCTCGATGGTGACAGCTGAAAATGTGTGCCCCGACCGGGACTCGAATCCAAGATCTCCTGCTTACATGGCAGACGCTCTGACTATTTGGGCCACCGAGGACACGGATGAATAGCGCGACTGCAGGGACTTATCCCGTGCACGCTTCCCGTGAGACCCACGTTCCCAACTGTCCACAATCTATACACGTCATGTACCTAATAGGTATTCGCCCATTCACTCATTACTCGCGCACACTAAGAGGACGATTCTCTTAAGAGTTCGGGCAACCTGTGCGCATTAAAGCAGGGCTTGGTTGCCTTTAACTATACATATGAAGATAGTAACTGTTATCGAAAGAACAGTAACCATTGAAGACCGTGCCGCCTCTCTAGAATAAACGATAATTAATTGTAACCCTCAGCTCCTGCAAGTGTTCGGACAACCTGTGGCAGCTGAGGTTTTCAATTAATTATCATTTATTCTAGAGAAGCTGCACGGTCAGCAGTGGTATCTGTTCTTTCGAGAACGGTTCCTATCTTCATATATAAAACTTGAATTTTTGCTTGAGAACTTGAAGTCCATGAATGGCTGCAGATGGTCTCCAAGTAGCCGAACATAAGCATTTCAAGTTAATGATCGGTTCAGTTGGACCAAGTCCATTCCAAGTAAACAGAGCACACGCCATAATTCAGTTACTACATGCTTCCACACTTCCCTGGTTCCACACTCAGTGGGGTCTGCGCCACTGACGAGCCCTAACATCAACTCTTACCAACTTCAATCGAGACTCATCTGACCAGGCCACTGTTTTCCAGTCGTCAACGGTCCACCGGTGTCACGAAACCTGGAAATGTGCTGCAAGCTATCTCTTGTTGGATAATGCACTCGTGTCGGTCTTCTGCTTTCATGGGCCATTAACGCCAAATTTCACAGCACTGTTCAAACGGATACGTTTCTAATATGTCCCGCATTGATTTCTGTGGCTATTTTATGCAGTGTTGCTGGTCTATCAATACTGACGGCTATACGCAAACGCCGCTGCTCTCGGTCGTTAAGTGAAGGTCGTCGGCCACCGTATTGTCCATGGTGAGGTAATGCCTGAAATTCGGTATTCTCGGTACGCTCTTGACAGCGTCGAACTCGGAATATTGAATTCCCTAACGACATCCGAGATAAAATGTGCCGTGCATCTAGTTCCAACTACCGCTCCGCGTTTAAAGTCGCTTAATTCCCTTCGTGCGGCTATAATCACGCCGGAAACCTCTACGCATGGATCACCTGACTAAAGATGACAACACTGCCAGCGCAGCGTCCTTTTATGCCTAATGTACCGCCCTCTGTATACGTGTATCGCAGTGTGTACATGTGCGCATCGCCAACCCATGACTTTAGTGAGCTCAATGTAATACGAGCTCCGTCCAGAAATAAAGAACACTTGCGCATACAGTCCACGCAACTAACCGCTCGTTAGATTCTAGTGTTCAGTGTGATGCTGAGTTTTCACAGAAGGATGTCAGAACGTCTCAAGTGTGGTAAATAAGGAGAGCAGTTGTAATTGAAAGATTATTCGTCGTTGAATGCAAGCGTACGCCCCTGCGGACTTGGTCACTGTCAATAAAATTCTTCTGGGTTGTTGACTGCATTGTCAATATATATACATATATATAAATTCTCCCATGTTTCACTAACGTACAATGCTGCGCTCCAAACGTACATTCTCTAAAATTTCTTCCTCAAATTAAGTCCTATGTTTCATACTAGTACACTTCTCTTGGTCGAGGATGCTCTTTTTGCCATTGCTGCTCTGCTTTTGATGTCGTCCTTGCTCCGTCCGCCATTGGTTATTTTCCTGCCTGGGCAGCAGGACACTTTAACTTCATCTACTTTGTGACCATCAGTCCTAATTTTAAATTTCTCGCTGTTCTCATTTCTACTGTTTCTCATTACTTTCGTCTTTCTTCGATTTACTGTCAATCCTTATTCTCTACTCATTAGACTGTTCTTTTCATTCAGCAGATGCTTCACTTTACTCAGAATACCAATATCATCAGCGAATCGTATCACAGGTATCCTTTCACATGGAATTTTAATTTCACTCCTGAACCTTTCTTTGATTTACATCGCTCATTCCTCAATGTGTAGATTGACCAATAGGGGCGAAACACTACATACCTGTTTTACACCGTTTTTAATCCGAGAATTTCAGTCTTGCTATTCCTCTTATTACTCCATTTCGGCTCTTGTAGGTGTTACCCGTCTCTCTCTTTAGTTTAACCACATCTTTTTCAACCTTGCGAACATCTTGTGTAATTTGACAATGTTAACGCTTTTTCCAGGTCGACAAATCCTATGAACAAGTCTTGATTTTTCTTTAGTCTTGCTTCCATTATCAGAATTGCCTCTCTGGAGCCTTTACCTTCCCAAACTCAAACTAATGATCCTCTAACACATCCTCAATTTTTTTCTCACGCTTCTGTAAATTATTCTTGACAGCCACTTTCATGAATTCTTAAGGTGATTGTGCGATAATTCTCGCACTTGTCAATTTCTGCAGTCTTCGGAATTGTGTGGATGATATTTTTCCGAAAGTGGCATGGTATATCGCAGACTCACGCACTTTACACACCAACGTGAACAGTCGTTTTGTTACCACTTCCCCCAATTATGTCAGAGATTCTCATGGAATATTATCTATCCCTTCTGCTTTATTCGGCTTAAGTCTGCCAAAGCTCTTTTAAATTCAGATTCTCAGCACTTAGGGCACCACAAAATGTATGCATGGTGGTCTCTACAGTGGCAGTTTTCAAATCCGTGTCCTTCCATTCTGGTTTAGGTTTTTCCGTGATTTCCCTAGATCGCTTCCTACAAATGCTGGGATGGTTCGTTTTAAAGGGTATGTCTGACTTCGATCCGCATCCTTCCTTAATCCGATGGGACTGATGACCTCGCTGCTTTTCCCCCTTCCCAAACATCAGCTAATCAAACAACCAATGCTGATGTTAAGTTTCCAGCTGCTCTCATTTCTGCTACTTGTCATTACTTTTGTCTTTCTTCGATTCATCCTAAATTCATGTCCTCTATTCATTCGACTGTTCTTTGCATTAATCTGATCTTGTCATTCGTTTTCACTCTTCGGATGACCTTGAATTGCGAATTTTAACATGATTTGAATTATCGTTGCACCAGAAGCACACGTCTAATAATTAATAAGTAGAGCACTTCTGAAAAAAAAAGACACGGAGTAGCTGGAGGGTGAATTCTAAACGGTGATATTTTCCTAATTAGTTACAAACTATCATTCCTATAATATTGTTCTTGGTAACCCATAGCGTTTTGGTATTTTCCTCTGCCGCACATAGATAAAATTTAGAAAATAGTTTCTGTAATGGACTGGGCCGCGGCATGTCAGTAACTCACGGCATATCAGCACCAAGAGATCTAATTATTACATGTTATCTATTACGTGATACGATTAAAAGCAGTAACTGCGAGTGAGGTTTATGAGGATTATAATATGTTAGGTATTGATTCATTTATTATGGGATGCAAAATACTGTGCGTAAACCTTTATCAACGTCTACATAGTAGTTGAAATGCTGTTTTCACACATTGCCAGTCAAAGTTGGTCACAGTGTAGAAATTGCTGGAATATTCATCTGTCTCACTTTCGGTCATACTCGCCGAGTTGGATGCTTTTGAAACCTGCTGTATTGCATCTGATTCCTGGACCACAGCAAGATGTCTGTTGCTATCTTGTCAACAGGACACTTAACAAAAAGCAAATAAAATTTCAGCTGCTGCTGTGACGCGTCAACTCATGACTGAAAACTAAACCAAATTCCTGCAGAAAAATTTCACTGCCAAGATTTGGCCGGCAAGGGGATGACAGGTAGTGGTCCCAGTTCAAATATCAAACCTCTCCGCAGTGTCTCATGAAGTGAGGATACGTGGCACTGTTGATGGTAATACATACGTCGTATTGGGATGTTAAGCTTGCGGGCGCCTTGGTGTTAATCGAGAGTATTAGGCTATATGCTGCTACCAGGTCTCACACTCCCCCTTCTCTTGTCATCATCATACAACACAAAGATTACACTAGACTACACTACACTTCACACACACAAAGGCGCGCGCGCCCTAGCGCGTAGTACTGTAAATACTGAAATGGAGCATGTTGCAAAGAAATAAGCAGAATAATCATATTAAAAGAGCACTATTACACCGCAGTTGAATCGAGCTGCATGCGAAACTTTCTCCATCATATTCGAAAGAAAAATACCAAACGCTGCCCGAACAGTCCATGAAAGCCTAACGGTATCGTCCGGCCGCCGTGTCATCCTGGGGCGTCACCGGATGTGGATCGAGAGGCATGTGGGCAGCACACCGCTCTCCCGGCCCTGTGTCAGTTTACGTGACAGGAGCCGCTACTTCTCACTCAAGTAGCCCGTCAGTTTGCCTCACAAGGGCTGAGTGCACCCCGCTTCCCAACAGCGCTCGGCAGACCGGATGGTCACCCATCCAAGTTCTAGCTCAGCCCGACAGAGCTTAACTTCGGTGATCTGACGCTAACCGGTGTTACCATTGCGGCAAGGCCGTTAGCTCTCACCGCTGAAGGCACACAAAAGTTTTTGGAATCATATCCAAATAGGATACAGGACTATATTATGTTCTACTGAAATACGAGCACGTAGACACGATTTTATAGCTGAGCAATGGACGATAGCGTAGCTGTATGTTTCATAAGGGCAGCTACCACTTTTATTGGTACTCTATAATTATTTCAAGCTTTGGTATCCTACTCTGTTTAGACTAACTTCCGAAACGTTCCACAGTTAATACGTAACGACTCGTAACATGATCCTTAGAATCCATCAAAATCACAGTCTCCCTTCTATCCAACATAACACCAAAAATCACCATTGCTAAGAAAATGTACTGTGTGTTGGCGTTCATTTGATGAGATTACCTCTTGTTTTGTGCCTCCGGATGTCTTCTGGGTTGAAAGCTGAAAAATCTTGTCTCTTGCAAGTCTTGATTCTTGTTTTCTTCTTTCCTTCAAAGTGTTCAGCCCTGGCGGCATCCTCTTCTGTGTTCTGTTTCAGAATTATTTCTCGTCTTTAAATTCTTACTGGCTACTGCATAAATATCAAAGCAGTCATGTTCTTGAAAGATCTGACTGCTTCTTGACTCCTCATGTTATTACTGCATATCTTTCTCAGTACATTGACTGTGTGATCTTCTCTTTCAGCCACCATGAAAACTCCTCCACTTCTAGCAAGATAATTAATTTTTCACTAATTGTCTCAGCCCTTGCACTTGTCATATATGCACATCCGAGTCGCAACCAAAATAAATTTCACTTATTATTTTCGCACTTACGAATTTGTTCATAGGTTAAAAGTTCCCTACTGGAGAAAGCCTTCAGGGACAAAAAGAAGTTACTTGTAATCCAATTAAAAAACTAGTGTTTCAAAGTGATAAACCATTTTCCTTACGTTTTCATTTACGCTAAAATAGCAAATAAAAAAGAAATTTAAATAATCAGGTAATAGAAATTACTGCATAATCCTACTAAATATTAGGCTGGCGGGAGGTTGTTGCGGGATCAAAAAATGGGCTGGAAAGTGAAAATGTTTTCTTTTAGTTTATGAATAACCCTTTCCAATATGCTCTTTAACACATGTGAAGCTACACTTTTTAATCCTTTCAGAAGCCGTTGCGTCTAGGGACAAATTTTATTGCCTTACGGACTTAAGACGGAGTCCAAAAATGATTTTTTATTTCCATAAAGAGGGTACAAAGTGAAGTCGCTCACTCTCCTCATTTAAACGAAGTTGCGCTCTATCTTAGCCAAATTGCAAGTGGCACATATTGGTTACTACTGAAAATCACATAATGCCTAATTGTGATTGCACTTAGTAAAAGGTAAGAAGCCATAAGCGGAAACGATATTTCGACAAATAATGTCTACATTCACAGTTGAAGAAAATCTTACTTCATTTTCCCTAGAGACCTGTTTCCACTGTGTACAAATTATGCTGACTGTGACAGAATTTTATCCACATTGTAAGAAAATCGTATAAAATTACAACGAATTCTAAGAACATTTGATGAATAGATGTACTGAGTGTACTCCTATTTGAAGGCAACGAGTCTATGGTTAGCAAAGGAAATGTGTGAAAGACTGAACACATCCCGTGGCGTTTTCTGTAAACTAAACAGAGTTTTAAACATTATTCTTCGTATGTGGATTAAAGTGAAAAGATTTACATTAATACCTATTACAATTTCTGATTAATGACAGACACAAAAACGTTTAATGCATAATTATTCCGAAGCTGAGGGTTGCTCAAAGGGGAATGGGTCAGTTCAAATGGTTCAAATGGCTCTGAGCACTATGGGACTTAACATCTATGGTCATCACTCCCCTAGAACTTAGAACTACTTAAACATAACTAACCTAAGGACATCACACAACACCCAGCCATCACGAGCCAGAGAAAATCCCTGACCCCATAGGGAATCGAACCTGGGAACCCGGTCGTGAGAAGCGAGAACGCTACCGCACGACCACGAGATGCGGGCAATGGGTCAGTAATTATTATTATTATAATGAAAATGATATGAAAGGAAATATCACTGGCGGAACCTGAAGACTGTAGGATGGATGATGGATTCCACGAGATAACAAGACAACGACCTAATGAAGCTGACTAAATGACAATAGAATTGACACGGAGGTGACGCAAATACAAATCTAGAAAGGGCGTTTATTGAGCAAAGAATGTTTAATAGCTGATGATAATAAATGTGTTGATATAAAATTAGCTTGTTAAATCCGTCTTTCATCTCAGTAGAAACTTCATCTCTTAAAACTCGTACTGTCTTTATCGCCGAATTTCTTGCTAAGCGAGACACAGTTTGAAAACTGAACTAGAATTTTATAGACAACGTTCTTGAACATCTCCTTCACTTTTTAATTAGTTTTGTTGCCAATAACTGGAGATTCTCCAAGGTCTTGCTTTTCACATTTACTGAACGATGATCCGTGTCCTGCAGAATCAATCTACAATTAGATCCACATCACTGCTCGAGAGATGCCTTCTAACCTTACTGTGACTGACGCAAGAGCTACAGTCTTATTTCAGTTAGTGGAAATTAGTTATCCCTCTACGATCAGAATTAGGTAAGATAAGAGTTTCTCACATCATGGAAAATTATCCCATGAAAATTTTGCTATTCTGGTAAATAACAGTCTGTGAGACTTTTTGTCGTCTGTTCTGTGTCGGTAACAAGAATACCTTGTCCATATTGTTAAATAACATTTCCATGAGGAATTTAGACGCTGGCGATACTTCTTCCCTGCAATATTTAAGGACGTGTTTAACGTTTGCGTTGTGTAGATTCCTACGATATCCGATCCAGCTCTGAGAGAATATTGACACCAGACATATTACCTACAAAGAGACACGGAGTACGTAGAAAGAACGAGATTCACTCTCCTTAAATAAGACGAGCGCGCGTTAACATAAGCGCAGTGTGACTATAGCAGCCGGTGCTTTAACAGAATTAACACGTTCTTATTGAGTTGCACGAAAGCAAACTGCTGCTTCCGATTGAGCAACAGATACTATACAAGCGCTGCTCGCAATAACCGTTTGGCACGAAAACCACGTTATGAAGGGATCGCCAACAGTACGCGAAAATTAATGACGTTCGATGTACCTCCGCTAAATTTAATTTATTGTGTCGCAGATGAAAAGTAAACTAATATGAAATTGCGCATTAACATGTGAAAATGATTGACAAACGAGTTTCAGTTTGGTACTACGCTCCGATATATTAACAGCGCCGAGTAATTCATGTATGAAATCATGTTTATTGACTGTTGCTGTCATGTTGGGTTATAAATTGAATTTCAAAATTCAGACGAGTGTTCAAATGTGCCCTGCGATTGTGCATGCCTGTTACGGCAATTCTCGTTCAGCTCGAGGCCTAGAAAGCTGTCCGTGGTCTCAGATGTGTTCAACATAACGCCTCCTCGCAGCTGTCACTTCGAATATTACAATAAATCAATTATTGTTGCAGCTACGATGGAGCTGAATGTTTCGTAATGCGAAACTCCTTCAATAAAATAATTTTCATGATGACATTAGGGTAGCAAAGATATTATTTTTCTCTAAAAGTAGAAGAAAAATGTAGTGTCTAAAGTGATTAACTCTTTAAAAACGGAACCGATGTCTGTATTTTTACCGACCGTTTCGATGAGGTATGGGTTTTAAAAATCGAACTATATGTGGTTGTGTATGTGTTTCCCTCAATTTTTGTTAACATTGCATTTTGACCGCTGTTTCCATTATGCTCGCTTTTCCTCATTCTGCACGAAAAGTTGTGTGTCATATATCGGTATTTAAGCCTCAAGATACACCGATTGTCTCATCTTAATACATCTTACTACCTCACCATTAGACGATAAGAATACGTTATACAAACATCAAAGAAAGTTTTCGATAAATTCGGTTTCGAAAGTTCTGGAACCTGAACAGATAATTGGAGTAAACATCAACAACGTCAGGTGTGGTGGTCCAGAATGCTGTACATACCGGTACCTCTAATAACCAGTACCACGTCCTCTTGCATTGGTGCATGCCTGTATTCGTCGTGGCATACAATCCACAAGTTTATCAATGAACTGTTTTTCCATAAGGTCCCACTCCCCAAATGCGATTTGACGTATATCCCTCATGGTGGTTGGTGGGTCACGCCGTCCATAGACAGCCCATTCAATCTATCCCAGGCATTGTCGATAGGGTTCACGTCTGGAGAACATGCTGGCGACTCTAGACGAGCGATGTCGTTATCCTAAAGGAAGTCATTCACAAGATATGCACTATGGAGGACGCTAATTGTCCTCCATGAAGACAACAGCCTCTCCAATATGCTGCCGATTTGGTTGCACTAGCGGTCGGAGGATGTCATTCACGTATCGTACAGCTGTTACGGCTCCTTCCGTGACCACCCGCGGCGTACGGCGGACCCACGTAATGTTACCCCAAAACAGCAGAGAACCTCCACCTTGCTGCAATCGCTGGACAGTGAGTCTAAGGCGTTCAGCCTGACCGGGTGAACTCCACACAAGTCGCCGACGATTGTCAGGTTGAAGGCATATGCGACAGTCATGGGTGAAGAGATCGTGATGTCAATCCTGAGCAGTCCATTCGGCATGTTGTTGGGCCTATCTGTACTTCACTCCATGGTGTGTAAGTAGGCTGTTTAGGTTTTTTTATTGGTAACGCCACATAGCACTCTGTATGAAAAATCACTGGCTGTGCTGTGTGCAGTCACTGGCTGGTTGGCATTGTTGTAATACTCGCCATTGTGGTGTTGGGCAGCTGGATGTTAACAGCGCGTAGTGTTGCGCAGTTGGAGGTGAGCCGCCAGCAGTGGTGGATGTGGGGAGAGAGATGGACGTGATGAACTGCTATATGTATTATGACTATTAAGGTAAAAATATTGTTTGCTCTCTATTAAAATCTTTCATTTTTCTAACTGTGTCTATCAGTAGTTAGTGCTTTCCATAGTTTGAATCTTTTATTTAGCTGGCAGTAGTGGCCCTCGCTGTATTGCAATATCTTGAGTAAGGAAGATTTTTGTGAGGTAAGTGATTTGTGAAAGGTATAGGTTAATGTTTGTCAGGGCCATTCTTTTGTAGGGATAATTGAAAGTCAGACTGCGTTGCGCAAAAAAAAAAAGTATTGTGTGTCAGTTTAAGCACAGTCTTGTACAAATTTTCCAAGGGGACGTTTCATATGTCGACCCTTAGCCGAGGATACCTCATTGCATCTTCTGATTTTTTTTCTTGTAGTTTGTGTAATCAGTGTAGCTATTGTTTATTGCTAGCGCGTAATTGTAGAGAGAATCTCCTTTGTAGTTGTAGTGTTTCATGGTTGTACAGTAAAACAGTTGTGGCATGCATGTAGATTTGCACCAAGTATTTCGCAGCTGCGCTTGCAATTAACTGTATATTATAAGCTATGTTAATGTGTTCTCTTGTTTTTACTCTTCAAATTGTATGTTTCTGTGATGTCGTGTGAAGTATTGTGACAATAATGGCGTGTGAAAAACGTAATACTAGGCTCCAAAGTAAACTGAGAAATGACAGTGAAGACGAAAGCAGTATGTTAGAGCCACCATGTAATGAATTCACTAATGTTCAAAGTAGTAATTTGGTAATAGCCCATAGGGAAATGGAGCGGGCTGCAAATAAAGGTGTAGGTAGTGAAACAATTTGTGAACAGGGAAGCATTGTCGATCGATCGGTCGGCAACAGCTCGCGTCAGGAATCAGAAATGACAGGACACAATCTAGGAAACACTGCACAATCAGGTTTTGCGTCCTCACCATTTTCTCAAATAAGTCAAGACACATTTTCTGCTTGTAGAAACGTGAATGTTGCCGGTGCAAATGCACTCCCGAAAAGCATAGAGGAATAGATTCCAGACACTAATACATTATTATTGCAATTAATGCAACAAATGAAACAAAATCAGAGACAAACACAGCAACAGTTAGACACAATTGAACAAAATATTCAAACGTTAGACACAATGGAACAAAATCCTCAAAAGTTAGACACAATGGAACAACACCAGAGACAAACACAGCAACAGTTAGACACAACAGAACAAAATCTTCGCAAGTTAGACACCACACTTGAAAAAACACGTGAAGATTTAACTACTGAGTTACTTAACATTGAATCGAAATGTCAAAAAATCTGTAATGACGTAAAAACACAAATTTGTGAGCATTTTCAACCTATTTTTTTGCGGCATGAAAATGCGTTACAGTATCACGAATCAGCCATAAAAGAACTGCAAACTGTTGTTCATGAAAATCATGAGACCTTGCAAGCCAAAATTTACTCAGTTGCATCTACCGATTTGGTTAAGCAACTTGCAAAAACTCAGCAAAACTTAAAGGATACAGTAGATACGATTTCAAATGGACACTCTGAAATTTGGTTGAGAAAAACACACTGAGGAAATAAGTACACTATCGGAGAAAGTAGCCGAACTTTCGGATCAGTTTACTAACTTATGTGCAAAGGTAGATGATGATCTGAATGACACAGAAGACTGCAAACAAATTAGGAAATTCAAACAAAATCAGAATCAAATTAATACGCAACACCAAAGAGAAATCCGGGAAGTACGGGATCAGCTGACACAGGTAATGCAAGAATTACTTATTTCAGAGGACACTCGCGCTCCAATACGGGAAGAGGGACATAGAAATACGGAAAAGCCAAAAATAATAACACAGGGCATTTCGGAAATTATGAAAGAAATTGGCAAGGTACACCTAATTTTGAGATGCAACCGCCGAAACGATGTAACAATTACCGACATGCGACTCGCCGACATGATGATTTTGACTATAAGCTCTTCATTACTACATGGAAATTCAAATCATTTAAGAATTCTGGCAAAGACATTCATCCACAAGCGTGGCTCCATCAATTCTCTCATTGTTTTCCTCCTAACTGGTCACTGAGCACAGATTAGAATTTATGTGTGGCTACTTGGAGAATGAACCAGCTGTAAGAATGCGATCGGTCATTCACGATTGTCACAGTGAAGGAGAATTTTATCGTGCTTTCCTCTCAGCATATTGGTCTCAAGCTACACAAGACCCAGTAAAACATAGCATCATAATGATGAAACATTTCGAACAATCTGAATTTTCCAGTCTTGTGAAATATTTTGAACACATGTTGCACAAGAATCAGTACCTGTCAAACCCATACAGCCCCTCAGAACTCATCCGCATTTGCTTAACTAAATTCCCTGAACATTTACGACATATTATTTTGGTAGGACGTTGCAAAGACGACACTGAAGCTTTTCAGCGACTCTTACAAGAACTGGAAATTGACACTGACAATCGCGGAACGCGAAAACAGAAGCTCAACAATAACAGGTCATATCTGTCACAATTCCGCGATTAAAGAGATAATAACTGGACACGACGAGGCTATTCTTACAATGCAAATCATGAATAAAACAGATACCACCCATATGACAACCACTAGCAGAGTAATAGTTACAGAGAAAGACCGCATTTCCGCAGTAATGAATATCACACAGACAATCATAGAAGCAGACAATATGGCAACCGGAACAATTATTATCACGGGAGACAGAATAACTTTAGACGCAACGGTCCAGTACGCAGTTACGATTCAGGGAGAAATTCTCCACCACGTGACCGACAAGAAGGAAACTATGGAATCTACCGACATGACGACAGACGATATGATCGTAACGACAGACCTGAATTGCATCGGAACTGGCGGGATTCGAACAGGGCGGGGCCCCCTCGGCAAGGTGAATTTGTAGAAGTTAGGTCTCCTAATCCCAATAACGACGCACGCCAACAAAGAGGCAGACAATGACTCGCACCGCACGCAGCCACGTGCGGCGGCTGGCTTAGCGAAAAATAACATAGACGCTAACCTTGAGGAAAGTTCCAGTATTCTTTACCGACGTATACCTCATGATAATTGCGTTCAAGTTGAAACTTTGAGTACTATAAAAAGTAAAAGATTGCACCACAATTCACATGTAAAACAGTTTATTGAAAGAGAATCTGCTTTATAACTTAGTCTCTGCCATAAAATTTTTCTTTTCACGTTACTAGTATGCTTTGTCGGACTTTGAAACTGTTAACATGTAACTATATTTGAAGTTAAATACCCAGTCAAGAACCAAGAGAACTTATTTAAATATAAATTACGAATGCATTGTTATAGTGAACAGACGGCAAAGTGTTATTGTATTTGTACATTCCTGCTTGTTAGTTACACGATTACGTAATGACTATAAGGCTTACATACTTAGAACATATACTGGTACTGATAATGAGATTTTAATGCAACATTTTGGTTTAACTGAAAATACATTCTGGATTTAAAGTACTTTCTGTGAGATACCATATGACACAGTGGTTAGTTTATGTGACAGCTACACGATTTTATCACGACGCTACTAATGAATGACAATTTACAATGTTGCTTTTGCGGTTTATCAGTTTTATATCTGCACTGTTTTTCTGAATTCTTCTGGAAAAAAAAACATGTTTTCGTAGTAACTTTTGTGGTGACAGCCTTTTCCGTTGCACAACAATACGTTACAGCACAGTCCTTTGTTCATCACGGCAATAAGCGTAATAACTAAGATATTTATACGCAAAGAATTTCACTTGTGTCTATCATGAGGTAAGTACATTGACTTCCGCAGAACTTTGCTTTCGGAGGACCATAACTACGACACTTCCACAGAGATTATCTTACAACAAGACGCACAGTTTAGCGCTACAGGACACGCATTTGAGAGATTAATTTTGTACTTAAGCCATTTATTTTTCAAGAGTTTTGAATTACAAGGAAGGTTTTCCATGATACATTTCATTCCATTGCTGTAATCTGTAACACCTGAGTATATAAGTAGATTAATCCTCAGAGGGGTACATGCTTACTTTGTGTACCATGTGTGTGGCAAGCACAAGGAGCCCTAGCTAATTCGGTATTTGCTTATACAATTTTACACATCGGTACCATATTTATCTAACACAGAATTACACAGCTATCTGATTATTTAACAGAAAAACAATATTTTTCTTGGCTACGTCAGTGACAGATGTTTATGCAATTACAGAGTGGGATAACTTCACACTCATGAAATTTTATTTTGTCTGTACTTTGTGCGATGTTCATATTTTTTCAGAACCATTGTGATACTATGAGAGCTCTGAATGATATATTTGGTATGGGATCATGAATTTTACAGTACTTTTGAGGAAGATGACACTTTTGACATGAGCACAGAAATTTTTTATATGTATTATTATATTTATATTTAAAGGATTTTGTTTCTACACGTTTGTAACGCAAATTCTCAACCTGCGAACATATTTTTACATGAGACTGTCACTGTAGCGGAAAGTGCTGTCGTAAATATTCCGTTAAGAAAGTTAAGTGACCACCTGCATGTAATGCGTCGTGGGCACCCAGCTGGGCGACAGACGCCTTGAAAACAGCCATTGGTGTGTGCCTGTCAGAGGCACAGGTGGAGAGAAAAAAAAGGAGGCCATTATCCTCGCTATTGACATTCCTTTGTAGAAAGCATCGTAAATACGACACCCTCAAACTTGAAAACATGATTACGCTGTAGAGTTCTTAATTTATGATATTTACTGAAATGAAATGATGAGAAACGTTTCATGTCTATTGTCTTGCTAGTTGGAAGATTGTTTACTGCATTATGAAATGCCTTATGACTAGCGAATGACGTTACACGCCTTGCTTTGCCTATTTTGATAATATATATCTAGTTTCTACCTGCACTGCAGCATTGGTTAAAATAAAATTTAATAGATGTACTAATATAGTTATTTTATGCCTACAGATTCAGTAAAAAAATTATGATCTACTTCCAAGAAAACGAGGGAACATAAATAGACATTTCCCTTCACAGGAACAGCATAAATAATTTTTTTGCAATTTGGTAACTTGTCGGCTAGAGTAAGTTCTCGTGATATATCACCCTAGTGTAAGATGTGACGTAGGTATTAACATGGTCATTTTTACTGTAATATTTTTTCTGCTTGAGCTTTGTCATGTTTAGATATAAGTTATTGCATTTGCTGCTGCTGTTTGCTACGCATAGTGCTATTGGATTTGACTTTGTATTACTCTGTTAAGCCAGTTTTACTACGGATTTATTTTTTCTTGTTTGCTGTACATTGCCTTATATTAGTGGTAATATTGCTGCTTGCCTTGACAACATGCATTTTTTATTGCTTTATATTAGTTTTAATATTGCTGCTTGCTTTGACAACTTCCATTTTTTGATTGCTGTTTGTATTAATTGTTTTGTGCTCCTGCATTGCTTTGTCCATTAGTTTATGCATCTGAGCTCAGTAGGTTTAAGTTAGCTTAAGAGGGGGTAGACTATATAAGAAACTAACTATGAGGAATTTGAAGAAATGCATTGAGAAGTTATAAGAAAATGATTTGGCCAAAAAAGTAGTGTACAGTGGAGAAAAACTATTTTTGAAAGAGGATGTGAACAAAATACAGAAAGCATGCTTGGATAGGATATTTTTGGTGGAAACAAATGTTGAGATACGACGAAAGATCTACAGAATAAAAATTTTGGATTGGACTACATTACCAAATGTTACCCTGAAAACAAACCCTCTCCTTTCCTTTTGTGTTATCCCACTATGTGGTTGCATATCCTTGTGTATTAGTCTTCTTCCTGCCTGTGTGTACTGTTTCATAGAATTTTTTCTCTTCTAATACTAAGCTACATTCACTATGATGAGGAATAATGTTATTCTCAAATATATTTTTGCATTTAATATCATGTTATTTACTTTGTAAAGATATTTACACATTATTTATTCTGTATTGTTCTAATGCTCATGTGTGAAGTTGATCTCTCAAAACTAATTCTGATCTTTTATGTATGTACTTATGTCATAATTCTTGTAACACTGATGTATATGTTTATTTCTATTCTTTTGTAAAGCCCTTATTACTACAAATGTTATCTGTATTGTTATGTTCTTCAATGATGTATTTTGAAACTTTGTTAATGTATTCTTATATTATAAAATTGTAATTGACACCAGTTCATCACATTAAGTAACTTGTAAGTTACATTTCACTGCACACGTTTCTGTCAGTCATAGTATATGGACAATATGTGAGAAGTAGGGACTCATAGTGTTTGCACGTGTGTTAATAATTCAGCAAGTGACTGGATAACAGCATTTCTGTTTCTAAGGAGACAGCTTACACTACACTCGTTCGTCCTCTGTTAGAATATTGCTGCGCGGTGTGGGATCCTTACCAGGTGGGATTGACGGAGGACATCGAGAGGGTGCAAAGAAGGGCAGCTCGTTTTGTATTATCGCGTTATAGGGGAGAGAGTGTGGCAGATATGATACACGAGTTGGGATGGAAGTCATTACAGCATAGACGTTTTTCGTTGCGGTGAGACCTTTTTACGAAATTTCAGTCAGCAACTTTCTCTTCCGAATGCGAAAATATTTTGTTGAGCCCAACCTACATAGGTAGGAATGATCATCAAAATAAAATAAGAGAAATCAGAGCTCGAACAGAAAGGTTTAGGTGTTCGTTTTTCCCGCTCGCTGTTCGTGAGTGGAA
Source organism: Schistocerca gregaria (assembly GCF_023897955.1). Taxonomy (NCBI): domain Eukaryota; kingdom Metazoa; phylum Arthropoda; class Insecta; order Orthoptera; family Acrididae; genus Schistocerca; species Schistocerca gregaria. The sequence goes on along the minus strand of NC_064925.1, from coordinate 423,019,399 downwards.
TAGTAGAGAGATAGTATGATTGTGGTTCGATGAACCCTCTGCCAAGCACTTAAATGTGAATTGCAGAGTAGTCATGTAGATGTAGATAGATGAGAAGGACATTTCAAAAAAAAAATTTGTGATTGCACAAGTGGTGGTTCATGTACTTGCCATATTGTCTGCAAGACTCTTCGATGGTGATTGTGCATCTGCACAGTCACAACAGATGGCCGCTGGCCGTCTCTACAAGGACTACAGTGGGTCTGCAGCATTTATGGCCCACCAATACCACTATTTCTACAAGGAGTATAGTGGGTCTGCATCTTTGATGGCCCACCAATACCGTAATCCCTACCAGGACTACAATGGGTCTACTCTGTGAGGACCTACCTACTAATATTCTTCAAAACTGCGAATGACTCTGCTGTGGATTTGATCTGTTGTGGCCCATTACCTGTCTACATGTCGAGAGTTAGCACTGTCTTTCCGTCGAAAGGACAGCACTACTTCAAGACTACATGAAACTCCACTACTTCCGTGTACATTCTCGTTTACTGCTCAGACTTTGAGAAAAAAACACTGCAATTTTAGTGTGATGAATGATCAGGACTGTCTTTATGAACTGTGAGAAAATTTTAGCTTTTGACCAACATTGTAACGATAAGTGTGTGCATTTCATTTCTTTGTTATTGTAATCATGAACATTTTTTTCAAATCTGCCCAAAACAATTTGTGAAATTTTTTGTAGGGAGCATGTGGGCTATGTAAGTAGGCTGTTTAGGTTTTTTTTATTGGTAACGCCACATAGCGCTCTGTATGAAAAATCACTGGCTGTGCTGTGTGCAGTCAGTGGCTGGTTGGCATTGTTGTAATACTCGCCATTGTAGTGTTGGGCAGCTGGATGTTAACAGCGCATAGCGTTGCGCAGTTGGAGGTAAGCCACCAGCAGTGGTGGATGTGGGGAGAGAGATGGCGGAGTTTGGAAATTTGTAAGACTGGATGTCATGAAGTACTATATATATTATGACTCTTAAGGTAAATACATTGTTTGCTCTCTATTAAAATCTTTCATTTGCTAACTATGCCTATCAGTAGTTAGTGCCTTCCATAGTTTGAATCTTTTATTTAGCTGGCAGGAGTGGCGCTCGCTGTATTGCAGTATCTTGAGTAAGGAAGATTTTTGTGAGGTAAGTGATTTGTGAATGGTATAGGATAATGTTAGTCAGGGCCATTCTGTTGTAGGGATTATTGAAAGTTAGATTGCGCACGGTCTTGTACAACTTTTCCAAGGGGACGTTTCAGGTGTCTTGTTTCATCTACATCTACATTTATACATCGCAAGCCACCCAACGGTGTGTGGCAGAGGGCACTTTACGTGCCAGTGTCATTACCTCCCTTTCCTGTTCCAGTCGCGTATATTTCGCGGGAATAACGACTGACGGAAAGCCTCCGTGTGCACTCGAATCTCTCTAATTTTACATTCGTGCAAAGATAGACCTCACCATGGACGTCGGGAGTAAAGTTGCCTGTCATGCAGCCCGTTGTGCACAGCTTGAGTCGTAATACGAAGTCCTGTGTATGCACGAAAAGCAATATTCAACATGGTGGCGTTGCTGTCGGGGCTGCTCCGAGACATAATTCCTAGGTGGCGGTCATCCACGGCAGTATTAGCCGTTGGGCGCCCTGAGCGAGGAATCTCATGGACAGTTCGTGTCTCTCTGTATCTCTTTCATGTCCGAACAACCTCGCTTTGGTTCGCTCCGAGACCCCTGAACACTTCCCTTGTTGAGAGCACCTCCTGGCACGAAGTAACAATACGGACGCGATCGAACCGCCTCTGAACAGTTAAACAGACTGTGTCTGTAATACAATATCCACAGTCAACGTCTATCTTCAGTGGTTCTGGGAACCGGGCTGATGCAAAACTTTTTTTATGTGTGTGTGAATATGAAGTTAATTTTCAAAAGGAATGCAGTACAGACCAGGAGAGCGACAAAGGTCTGTCACCCCCATCACAGTAATCACTCACATTAAAATTTCTCTTGACAGAATTCGTCAACAGCGGAAATACTTCAGTAGCAACGAGGTAAACGGCATATCCTATCCAATCAAAAGTGTGTGGACGCACCTCTGTAACTCGGAAATGACCACTAGATTACATAAAAAGTTGATCCGTCAGTAAAAACGTAGGCAGGGAGGGAGTGAGTACTGCGTTGTCAACAAAAAACAGTGGCAGCAAAGAGGTCAGCCAGGCGAGCTGAGCGACTTTGAGCGTGGAATAGTGATTAGATATACACCTGAACAACAAATCCGGCAGAGATGTTTCACCCTTTCTAAAGTTGCCCAGACTGTGCGTTTTTCATGCGATTTTGAAGTGGATACGCGAAAAATAACCAGTGCCACCTACGGATCCTTGCGATTTCCCACTTGCTACCATCAGTGCTACTTATACAATGACTAGGCGTAGAGTGTTAACACGGATGGGGTAGAATGGTCGAGGAACTTCTCATAATGCACACACTTCTATAGTCAGTGAAGCGACTTACCAGATGGTGTGAAGAGAAACTCCACTCTACTGTGGATGCCAGTAAATGAGTGTTATGGAATGATGTATCAAGCTGTTCCCTGTGGCTACAGGGTGGAAGTTCTTGGGTTTGGCGATTGTTACGTGCTATCACGTACAGTGCCAGAACTGAAGTACAGAGCATATCGTGTTGTGGTGTTATGGTATGGGGGTGTTTTTCGTGATTAGGGCGTGGTCTCGCCATTGCATTGAAAACCATAAATTCGGCAGCGTTCACCACAAAATATGCAAAGGAGCGAATAGTTGCTGCTGCCTTACTGTTCAAGACAGTCCTGATAAGTATCGCAGTTCATTAGAGTGAGAAACAGGACAAAGGCCTGCGCTACTAAGACAGCGAGTGGACTGTTTCCGGTCTGGATCCGAGCGTCTGATGCCAGCGCCCACAGAAATGGACTGAAGGAAGAAGCGTATCCGTCCGCCTCGCGGGAAAATAGATGCTTTTAACTCGAGCTGCCGCCCTTAATTCCCAATCCATTACTGCGGTTCCAGAAGAAAGAATACATTAAGACCGCACTCGGGGGCTGTACTGGGAGATGGCCGCAAGGAGGACGCTATTGTCGCCAGCTGCCACGGTAGGCGGGTAGGGGCTGCGGCGTCTAAGTAAGGAGCTCACAACTTCGTCTCTCACAAATGTCTTCCGTCGCTTGCAGTTCGTCGGGATGGGTTGTTGTGCCTCCCACGCTGTGGTAAATAGGCTTCGCGGAAAGCTGCAGACCTGTCAAGATTTCCTTGCTTCGTTCATTCGTATATTCCACCCACCACAGCATGATCATCAATAATTAGAGATAAGTAAAAAACATTTGATCAGCGCGTCTATGTAAACAACTGAAGATTATTCATCACTATTAGGAAACAAACATCAAAAATGTGAATCCAAAATTGAGAGGAACATTTCCTGCTTTTATAGTGCTGTATCGTGGGCTTGCACCCGCCTTGTGAGTAACACAGTTTACATCCAAGTTAAACAGGCAGCCGATATCCTAGCAGGAGGCACTTGAGTGCTGCCACATTACTCACGCCAACCAGACGGCAACCCAAGCGCCAGCTGAGTTTACTAGGTGACAGGAAGCAAGTCTGACCGTATCCTGACATTGAGGGCTGCACTTAGGCTGGAGTCCACATCATTCCTAGTGAGATTCCTGTGCGAGTAATCGAATGCACACGCATTTCATCTATCCGTCTACCAGGAACTCACTCGGAGCCAACACGATGCTGTCACTGCCGTCCATACCAATCCCCGCCATCCAGAACCTCCCACATGGCCCTTCTGGCAGAAGATGTGGACACCGTTGTCGTGACCGTCCATCGAGTTCTATAATATTTCTTCTTGCTGACTGTTGACGTCATGCCAGATTTGGATTTTTGCCGCACCTTCTGTATACTGACTGTCGCTCATCCTCTAAGATCCTTAACCATTGGCATGTTTCTTACTGGCTGCGGCAGTGTGAAATTCTTACTCGAAGACCTTGAATGTAAAGCTACAATGGTCCAAGTTACTGAGACAGTCTCGGTTGCTATAACATTACTCTTGTTGTTTACTTGTACAAGAAATCATTTTGGTTTCATAAGTGCTTCACCACAAACTAACCTGGGGATAGTTATCGGCATCCAGCCTTATGACCTTTTATCAAGATAACACTATTAACTTATTGAGTCAGCTTTTTCGTTAAATTTTCACGCTGTGAACAGTCAAAATGGGAGTGTTATTTTCTACCCGATAAATATTAAAGACTTAATCTTAGTGAAGTTTGTGTGTTGAACACTTCCTCCTGTCAGACTTGATTGAGTTTAATAAACCTCTTAACCATGCTCTATCTGGGCATGTCCCTTGTGGTGCCCTCAGTAGATACATCTCATAAGTTGTTGTTTAATAGCATTCCAGTGTTTCAATATTGTCTCCACAGCAAACAGTCAACGACATTGTACAAATGGTGGAATTATTTTCATATGGTGTGTGATAAAATAATAAGAACATCTTGGCATGAAACGTTCACTCCTCGATCGTTTGTTTGGTTTTACCTTTTAATATACAATCATTGACTGTCGTTTCCTCCGAGTACGTGTCACAAAGTGAACGTAACCACCAATCAATCTCAGACCACTGTTACTTTATACCCACTTGCCGCCATGTCGGAAGTCACAGACCGCAGCTGAGATGATGTGATGGTACATGTAAAGTGATTGTGATCGTAATAACAACTGTAAACGTATATGGCGGTTCTAGAGGTGCGTATTATTGTGTAACGACAGTGTACGAAACTTGTGGAAAAACTTAGTTTACTGTAATAAAAAGTGGAAAAAATACTACATTTACTGCAAAAAACTTGTATAAGCTGATACTTCTATTCACTGCTGAGGAACGGAGTTGGATTTAAATTGGGACATCGATGACCAGCAGTGATCCTTACCTTCCACGTCGCTTTATGATTCATGGACGTGCCCTGACTACCAGAGCATAAGTACCCCGAAGTCACTATGCAGCTTTGATTATTGGTGGAGAATCTCTAAGGGATTTTAGAGGGCGACGCGATGGAGGGAGCAAGTGTCATTTCGATGTTTTCAGAGGGTCATGTCCATCATTCTGAAAGGACTGTAAAACGTCGTAGTTCTTAGAATGAGATTTTACACTCTGCAGCGGAGTGTGCGCTGATACGAAACTTCCTGGCAGATTAAAACTTTGTGCCCCCCCCCCGAGACTCGAACTCGGGACCTTTGCCTTTCGCGGGCAAGTGCTTTACCATCTGAGCTACCCAAGCACGACGCACGCCCGGTACTCACAGCTTTACTTCTGCCAGTATCTCGTCGTAGTTCTTGTACGAATTTGAGAAACTCTATTCGAAGAAGTCTCTAAGTTTATCCTTGAGCACCTGTACTATATTTCGCGTAATAATGAATAAAAAATAGTAAGGGAGCTCATATTCATACAATGAGTAACTATTCCCTTACTCAATACGGGAATGAAACAGGCACAGGTCGATAATATTGGTACGAACTACATCCGCCCTGCGCTCTACGGTGATTGACGGAGTACGTGAGTAGGTGCAGACGTAATAAATACTGGCAAATTCATAGAAGGAATATCACGGCACATACTTATTCTAAAGGCACCCGCGGTTTCTGCAGCTGCGGATATCTGGATTAAAACGCCCCTTTAATGAGATAAATCATATATCCTTGGACAGGTAAAAGTATGCCACAATCTACACTCATGTTCATAAATTAAGGATAATGATGATACATGGTGAAACAACGCTCTGGTGGGCTGTTTGTGGGTTTTAATCACTTCGCGGTATGACCATGCTATGCTTTTGACCTGCGGAAGCCGGCCGAAGTGGCCGAGTGGTTCTACGCGCTACAGACTGGAACTGCGCGACCGCTACCGTCGCAGGTTCGAATCCTGCCTTGGGCATGGATATGTGTGTTGTCCTTAGGTTAGTTATGTTTAAGTAGTTCTAAGTTCTAGGGGACTGATGACCTCACAAGTTATGTCCCATAGTGGTCAGAGCCATTTCAACCATTTGACCTGCGGACCTCGCACGGTGGCGCTAGCAGCACTCCACATACGCATAGGTGTGCTAGTGCATGTCAGAGTACGGTGCAGCGAGTAAGTGTGCAGACATTTTCAGACGTCCTAATGGTGACTGTGGGTTGAAAATGGCTCAAAGAACACACATTGATGACGTTATGAGGGGTATAATACTATGGCGACAGTAGGCTGGTCAAACACAGCAGGTCGTAAAGGGCCCTCCTTGTGCCACAAAGTGTGATCTCAAGAATACGGCAACGATTACAGCAGCCAGTAAACTTGTTCAGGCGCCACAGTACGGGACGTCCACAGTGTACAACAGCACAATAAGACCGATGTCTCATCATGACTGCCCGCAGACGGCCAAGGAGTACAGCAGGTAGCCTTGCTCGGAACCTTGGTGCAGCCACTGGAACAGTTGTCTCCAGACACACAGTCTTCAGACGAATAAACAGACATGGCTTATTCCCCCGGAACCTGCAAGGTTCATTCCACTGACCCCTGGTCACAGGAAAGCATGTAAAGCCTGGTGTCAAGAACAAAGAACACGATCGTTAGAACAGTGGTCCCCGGTAATGTTCACGGAGGAGTCCAGGTATAATCTGAACAGTGATTCTCGCCGGGTTTTCATCTGGCGTGAACCAGAAACCAGACACCAACCTCTTAATGTCCTTGAAAGGGACCGGTATGGAGGTCGTGGTTTTCTGTTGTGGGGTGGGATTATGACTGGTGCACGTACACCTCTGCATGTCTTTGACAGAGGAACTGTAACAGGTCAGGTGTATCGGGACGTCATTTTGCACCAGTATGTCCGCCTTTTCAGGGGTGCAGCGGATCCCACCATTCTCCTGCTGGATGATACCTCACGGCCCCACCGAGCTGCCATCGTCGAGGAGTACCTTGAAACAGAAGATATCAGGCGAATGGGGTGGCTTGCCTTTTCTCCAGACCTAAACCCCATCGAGCGCGTCTGGGATGCGACGTATCACTGCACTTCTTCACACGTCTACGACACTTCAGGGGCTCCGACAGGCACAGGTGCAAGAGTGGGAGGCTATGCCTCAGCAGCTGCTCGACCACATGCTCCGGAGTATGCCAACCTGCCTGTGCGGCCTGTGTACGTGTGCATGGTGATCGCATCCCATACTGATGTCAGGGTAAAGCGCAGGAAACAGTGGTGTATTGTATCACACATATTTCACGACTGATTTCTCAAGTTATCACCAATGCTGTGGACTTACAGGTCTGTGACGTGTGTGTTCACTATGTGCCTATGTCATTAGCGCCAGTTTTGTCTATGTCATTAGCGCCACATTCTGCAGTTATCCTTAATTTATGAGCAAGAGTGGAAATAGCGTATTAGGGAGACATACTGAAATGTACGGATGGAAAAGAAACGTAGTTAGCAAACATCAAACGTTTGTTGCGTATGGTTATAAAATTTAATGTAGGATACTGTCGACGAGTCTCCTGAAAATAAGTTACGAAAAATCTGTAATACTAAACCCTTCAGCGGTGCAGAAACCTGGATCTACATCACATTCATTGCGCACGTGGAATGTCACAGATTACAGGAATTTTTAACAAAACTGTTAACAAATCAAGCCTTAGGCCCGATTAAAGAACCGAACTAATCACTACCTCAGTTGGGTTGGAAGGAAAGCAGGAATCTGTTATCATATATTTAGGAAACTACTTGCTTATAAACACTAATTTATTAATAAAATGCTGAGCTATCGATAAGAGACAGGCAGCAAATTTTTTTTCGTTGTCTCCTAGCACTGTGCGGTGAGTTGTAATTTGAAATAACTTCTCCAATAGTCATAAGTTCATATCTAGCATTAAACTGCCTATTTCTTAATTACTGGATTCAATTACTATGTGAAAAAATACACTCACTTTCCGACTCACTGACCTCAAATATTTTTCCGTTTCCTCTAAGACAAGAGCTTGGATTTTCTTAGGAATTCAGTTGATGTGTACATTTTTTTCCTTTATCCATTTTCACCTTGTGCATATCAATGCAAATTATTGTAAATATAACGTCGAAAAATCAGTAACAAATCGGCAGGAGAACGATCTCTTCTTAGGAGGAGTGTAATCTTCTGGTTCGAGAAGTTTCATGTCGCCCAGATCGCATGAAATACACTCCTGGAAATGGAAAAAAGAACACATTGACACCGGTGTGTCAGACCCACCATACTTGCTCCGGACACTGCGAGAGGGCTGTACAAGCAATGATCACACGTACGGCACAGCGGACACACCAGGAACCGCGGTGTTGACTATCGAATGGCGCTAGTTGCGCAGCACTTGTGCACCGCCGCCGTCAGTGTCAGCTAGTTTGCCGTGGCATACGGAGCTCCATCGCAGTCTTTAACACTGGTAGCATGCCGCGACAACGTGGACGTGAACCTATGTGCAGTTGACGGACTTTGAGCGAGGGCGTATAGTGGGCATGCGGGAGGCCGGGTGGACGTACCGCCGAATTGTTCAACACGTGGGGCGTGAGGTCTCCACAGTACATCGAAGTTGTCGCCAGTGGTCGGCGGAAGGTGCACGTGCCCGTCGACCTGGGACCGGACCGCAGCGACGCACGGATGTAAGCCAAGACCGTAGGATCCTACGCAGTGCCGTAGGGGACCGCACCGCCACTTCCCAGCAAATTAGGGACACTGTTGCTCCTGGGGTATCGGCGATGACCATTCGCAACCGTCTCCATGAAGCTGGCCTACGGTCCCGCACACTGTTAGGCCGTATTCCGCTCACGCCCCAACATCGTGCAGCCCGCCTCCAGTGGTGTCGCGACAGGCGTGAATGGAAGGACGAATGGAGACGTGTCGTCTTCAGCGATGAGAGTCGCTTCTGCCTTGGTGCCAATGATGATCGTATGCGTGTTTGGCGCCGTGCAGGTGAGCGCCACAATCAGGACTGCATACGACCGAGGCACACAGGGCCAACACCCGGCATCATGGTGTGGGGAGCGATCTCCTACACTGGCTGTTCACTTCTGGTGATCGTCGAGGGGACACTGAATAGTGCACGGTACATCCAAACCGTCATCGAACCCATTCTATCATTCCTAGACCGGCAAGGGAACTTGCTTTTCGCCGGCCGCGGTGGTCTCGCGGTTCTAGGCGCGCAGTCCGGAACCGTGCGACTGCTACGGTCGCAGGTTCGAATCCTGCCTCGGGCATGGATGTGTGTGATGTCCTTAGGTTAGTTAGGTTTAAGTAGTTCTAAGTTCTAGGGGACTGATGACCACAGCTGTTAAGTCCCATAGTGCTCAGAGCCATTTGAACCATTTTTTTGAACTTGCTTTTCCAACAGGACAATGCACGTCCGCATGTATCCCGTGCCACCCAACGTGCTCTAGAAGGTGTAAGTCAACTACCCTGGCCAGCAAGATCTCCGGATCTGTCCCCCATTGAGCATGTTTGGGACTGGATGAAGCGTCGTCTCACGTGGTCTGCACGTCCAGCACGAACGCTGGTCCAACTGAGGCGCCAGGTGGAAATGGCATGGCAAGCCGTTCCACAGGACTACATCCAGCATCTCTACGATCGTCTCCATGGGAGAATAGCAGCCTGCATTGCTGCGAAAGGTGGATATACACTGTACTAGTGCCGACATTGTGCATGCTCTGTTGCCTGTGTCTATGTGCCTGTGGTTCTGTCAGTGTGATCGTGTGATGTATCTGACCCCAGGAATGTGTCAATAAAGTTTCCCCTTCCTGGGACAATGAATCACGGTGTTATTATTTCAATTTCCAGGAGTGTATGTATGTGGACGACTAGTTTGTGCAAGCTTTAATTGCTGTGGTGTGCACACTGTAAGACCTTCGGTACACACACCATCAGATTATTTGACTTGTCACTCTAACGAAGTAGGCGAGTGTCAGCAATATGTCTCGTGGTCTTATCGTGGCGTGTTTATATTTTACCGTTAGGTCGGACGATAGATATGCCACTTGCACACTTAGAGGAGCAGATTGACTGTGACCAACTTTAAGCAGAACTTGATTAAGTTTCACACACATTTATTAAAATAATAACAATCATAAACCTTACATAACTTGATTCTGGATGCTATTGACAATTGACAATCTGAAGTTCCTTTGGTCTTGGTACGTTAATCTTATTCTCACATATCTCTGATACTTGACAAAGTGTCTATTCATTTATCTTCATGGCTATGTACAGGAATGTGATAATATTATTAGGCGCAGACTGAAACTTGACTATAGACTGGTACAGACGAATGCAGACTAACGCAGACTAATGCAGACTGATTAATCGGAGGTTTGTACACTCGTTATAATACCTCGCGTTTTCAAGTAACACTGCGCGAGTGTGATCCACATGGAGAAAAGGTTCTACGTTAGGAGCAACCTCATTGGCTGCGTGACATATTAATATCCGGATTCTCGGAAGCAGAATTTGGTCGGCTCTAAGACAGCGCCATCTCGTAGTGCGGAGACGGACGAGCGCTGCGCCTGCGCTGTTGTGCTTGGCGGGGGCGCTCTAGTGGGAAAGTTGTGTACGCGCTGACTACGTGGAACTATGTACACAACAACAATTGCTATCTTCGAATCTGACATAATTTATCGTATTTTCAACGTCATTTTCTTTGGCTTTTTACATTCTAATGGTCAGTGTATATTTAGAAGAAAAATTTTTTTTTTAAATAAGTGCGTTACGTAATCTTGTCGTATGCCAGTTTAATGCCACTGTGTATGGTACACTGTCATATAGTTCTGAATACAAAGGAACTTAAATAATATAAATAAAAATTGTTGTGAGACATTCAGTGTGAAAAGTATGATACAAGGTATCAGCAGTGAACATACGTCATAGGATCAAATGCATTAGGGTCGCGTCATCCATCAAACGATGTATGACGCGACACTTACGACTGTACATAAAAACTGGTGTTTAAATACATTTCGTATTCAAGACAGTATTTGCTCCATCCGTCAAGACAGATGAAGGCACACTACACTGTCCAACAGGAGAACCAGCAGATGGCAGCAGGCTCCTACTTAATAGCTTGGAAAACTTAAAACACACGCATTTTCCATGTTTGTATAATATAGATATTCAAGACAGTACTCTACACATGTAAGCTTTTACTTTATAAGTAATTTGGAACGTTTTTGTATTAAAGCATGTAAGAGGTCCATGATTAAGGAATTTGTTGCTATCGCACGCGAGCAGATGTAATTTCGATGGATTGCTCACGCGCTGCCTGCGATATGTAAGCTATATGAGAATCTCAGACCAAAGAGCAGTGTAGACTGCAGTAGGAACTGTGTGTTAGTAGGTTGTTGTTAGCGAGCAGTGTGGGGTATCGGGTTGGCTGGGCCGGTCGTGGGGAAGCGACGGCGGTGCCTGAGCGTTGTAGTATAAGGTAAAAGCACCTCGCGCATATGTAGTATTGTTATATCATGTCCCATGTAAATATTTAAAAAAAACATCTCTTAATAATAATTTTTCTCATAAAAAGTAACTTTTGACAATCATTCATATTAAATTAAAGATTTTACTAATTTCTCCAATTCTTGGTCATCTCGATTATTGAAAAAGAAAAATGAGTTTTTCTTTTATACATGACAAATGTATCTGCCAGCACTGCACTGAGCTGCGTCAGAAAAATTTCTTATAGGAGCAGATATATACGCGTCGTCCTGGTACCTTATTGAGGTACGAATTTTCATTTATTCAGCGCTGCTAACGTCCAAAATTTGCCAGTTTAAATTCACAGCCATTATTGAAAGGTCATAAGTGAGCGAGGTTAGTCACTTTGTATTATTTGTAGGATGCGGAATTTATCTGTTGGGCGGTTACACTGAATGATAATTATATAATTATGTTATTTTTACTGTTGGGAGGTTACGGAATTTTTCTGTTGGGAGATTAACTTGTCGACAACCGACTAGGATCGTATTTTTTGTGAATTTCTGAGACGTAGTCAGTTATATATCTGGTCTTATTTACTTAATGTTAAATGGAGTTCGCATCTGGCGCAACGCATTTACTAGCATGTCACTCTTTCTTTCACAGATCATCGGCAATTTATTCCTCCTTGTTGTAATTGTATTTGTTCCATTTTTGCTTTGTCTTTGATTTTGTGCTTAGCTTTGGTTTGTGAAAATGCCGCGAAAAACTGCTAACAGTACATCGCGATGTGCAATGAGTGAAAAAGCCGACTCGAATAATTTGACATAATACTAGCGACGCTCAATGTCATAGTGATAATCCTCTAATTACAGATGATCAGTGCGTACCGACTACAATACTGATTTTAATCCTAATGTTGAGCAAACAAATTCAATCATGTCCACACTTAATTTAACGACAATTGATGACCCGGCACGTTCCGTTACAATGAACACTGTCCAGTTTTACAAGCCTGATTTGCTAAACTTACATAGTGAACAGTTAAATGTGTCTAACGAAGGTGCACAATTTACTCAAAGTACGACAGGTTTAGTTGATTCCGGTGTAGTGACGAACAGTGCTCATCCAATTAGCAAACATTTTCATGAGTCAGACAATGACCAAATGTTTACACAAAACGTGACAAACGTAGATACACCATCACAAAGTACAGAGAATACAGTCGCTAATTTTGGCTTGGATCAAGTTATGGCATTATTGCTATAATTTAATGAAGATCTGAAACAGCGGAATGAAACGCTAAACAACCATTTCAAACAACTTAATGAATCGCACAAATAACGTAATGAAAATGTCAAACAGTCGAATGAAAAACAAGACAACAATTTCAAACAACTTAATGAAAATTTCAAGCAATCGAATGAAAAACAAGACAGGTCGATCAAACAAATTAATGAGAACCTTAAACAGATTAATGAACAGATTGCAGCCGTTGCCGTGGAATGTCATGATACTAAAAAACAATTATGTGAGGAAATTAAGGCTTGTGCTAGGAACAGTAGTGACGAAATTAGATCCGTTGCACAGGAATTACATTATAAGCATGCAGACACAACAAATTTACTTAGAGATGAAATTGGTGCAGTTGCTAAACAATATTCAGAAAACGCAACACAGTTAGGCGACGAGTTTAAATTAATGTCAGCAGAATTTTCACGCACTCTGGATGCGAAAGTTGATAAGAAGTTTGAACAACAGAACAGCCAAATTGACGAACGTATAAAGTGACAGAAATGAAAAATGTTTCAGTGTCAAACACGACACAGCATACGCCACATTCCAAACATTTGTCACACTCACACAACCAGTGTAACTTAGGTAACTTAGAGAGCGTACGTGTCTTAGATTCCGAACCGTCACAGACAAACAGGTTGTTACACTACCCTGAGCTGCTCAGTCATGTAGAGACGGTAACTTTGATTAGAAGCACTTTCTATCCGTTAGGAAATTTAAGAATGACAGAAGACAGATTCACGCTTTGGACTGGATACAACAATTTGCATTTGAATTTTCACCGGCATTGCCTGTAATGCAGAAACTAAAATTTATATGCAGCGCTAAGTGACATTAGGGGATCTATTACACTGCGATGAATATGTGCCGTAGCGTGCACAGGGCCCCGAGCCGTAGTGGTGCTATTTCATCTTTAGTTTTCTGCACTGCTGCCTTCTCTTCTACTATCCTTTACGTCTATCAAAACAGCTTCTCAACTATCGATCTATCTAGGATTAAGGAAGTGTAAAGATAACCCGATATGACAAGTCTTACCGAAAGTGACTATTTTCATAGACACTCCTGAACTACCAGCGTAATTTTAATAACAGACAAAATTTTAATCATCAGTTTGTATAAAATTTTCAGCAATCGAAGATTCATTTTGGCTACAATAGAGGCATTTCCCTACAACAGCAACAAAACCAGCCGGTTAGCATGCCTAACCAACACTGTAATGTACAAGGTCAACCAAGCTTTAATGTTTTCGCCGCCTACACGTATAGCGTCGGCTCCACCAAATAGTAACCCACAGCAAAAAGGAAATCACTACGTACAGAAAACACAGCATTCCAACTTCTATCGCAATGCGAAGTATAGCAGTGACTATTATGACAGACGTAAGAGTAATGAGCAAAGTTTTCAGCGTAACAATCGGTCTTACCAGGAGAAGAATCATGAATGAACCAGACAGTAGATATCATCCCGAACCTAATACGTCAGGAAGAAATAACAGAACAGTACAAATAGTCGAAGTGCCACAGCATCCTCCCGCAAATAACAGCACGTCAGATAGAATTTGGCAAGATACAGTACAGGTTGCTTCTTCCAGCAATGTAAGCAATACTTCAGCTAAATAGAATTTTGTTCACGAAAATGTTATTAGTTTTGACGACATCCGAGACACACTTTTGCATGAAAAATCAGTTATTCAAAAAACCATTTCCCACCCTGTCATTGAAGTAAAGATTGGATCATCCACAATTTCAGCAGTAATCAATTCTGGATCACCTATGTCAGTTATGAACGAAGAATCATTCAACGAATGTAACAAAAGAGAATACTTATCCTACATTACCATTAGGCAAAGCTAAAGTAAAAGGAGCAGTATCTAGTAAATGAGTAGCTGTAAAATTACAGACACACTTATCGTTTTGTATTGAAGGTCATATGTTCCACTCAAATTTTTGGATTTTTCCCTTATTGACAACAGACGTTATCTTAGGTGCGAATTTTTTGGTACAACATGAGGCAATTATTGACTTTCAGAATTACTATTTAATGTTAACGGATGAAGATATACAACTGGCATTAGAATTTCAGCACGCTTTATCTGCAGAAGAACAGGCAATTAATCGAACAGAGGTCATTTCGACATCGCGTAACATAGACTGTCATTCCACATTGCTCACAGATACGTACGTACACAACTACGATACCCCAGACGAAGCCGACTACGACGTTATGCAAATGATTTCTGAGAAAGTAAAGCAAAGCAGTGCAAATACAGACGACGAACGTACAGAGCTACGCAATATTCTTTCATGTATGAATTTCAAATTAAACAGCACGATACATTTAAAGCCAAACATTAGCCCATTCCATATATTCACAGAGAACAAATTAAGAAAGAATTGCAAGCTATGCTTGACCAAGGAATTATTGAACCGGCAGTTAGTCCGTACGTAAACCCGCTCCATATTGTTAAGAAAAAGGATGGCTCACTTCACCTCGTACTTGATTCGCGTCATATCAATGACATTATTATTAATGAAACAAATGGCCCACAGATACTAGAAGAACTTCTACAGAAATTTCATTGTACTGCTGCTTAATCCACATTAGACCTGAAATCGGAATTTTCGCAAATTCAGCTCCAGAAAGTACACAGCATTTCTCTGTTTTGGTGATTGTTATCAATTTTGCAAATTACCGTTCGGTTTAACAATTTCTTCGGCAGCGTTTATTCGCGGTTTGAATACTATGCTTCCGACAGAATTTTAAGACAGAATTTCAACGTATGTAGACGACATTCTAATTGCAGAGGCTAACTTGTCTGAACACAATCTGATTCTGGAACAACTGTTGCAACCTTTTCGTGCACAAGGACTGACAGTTAATCTTAGCAAAACACACTTTGGCAAAACTTCTATAAAATTTCTTGGACATGTAATTTCAGCAGAAGGCATTGCGCCTGACCCGGTAAAAGTTCAAGCTTTACGTGACATTACTGTTCCAACGACAAAGAAACAATTACGCAGCTTTCTGGGATTAATTAACTTTTTCCGTAAATTTATTCATTACTCTGCTTTAGACACCCCTATATTATGGCAATTGACGGGTAAAAACGCTGTTTGGTCCTGGGATAGCGAAGCACATTCTGAGTTTGTTAATCTGAGACATGCCTTATCGAATGCACCTCTTTTATCAAATCCAGATCTTACTAGAAATTTTTCCATTGCCACCGACAGTTCTAACACCGCTTTAGGCGCACACATTTTTCAGGAAATTGAAGAAGATGGTACTACAGTAATTAAAAACATCGGCATTGCAAGTCGCATTCTGTCACCTGCTGAACGCAATTATTCTGTCATAGAACTTGAAACATTATGCGTTGTATGGGCATTTACGAGATTTAGGCATTTTCTTTATGGAAGACATACGACCGTTTACACAGATCATAGAGCACTACAATTTTTACTTTCCGCAAAATTTACATACGACAGGTTAAGCATATTGACACTTTATTTACAGGTATTTATTTTTACAATTATTCACATTCCCGGTACACAAAATGTAGTAGACGCACTATCCCGCTCTCTCAGCAACAATCACCAAGACATCGCAACCAACTTCTGCCAAGCAAATTCTAGCGTCGTGTATATTCAACAAGTTGCATTCGAAAATTTCATTTCGTAATCATTACGAGACATAGCACAAGAGCAGAGCAAAGACAACGTATGGGAAGAAATTAAACACCTTTGGCATGATAGGAATAACGTTACCATTAGAAACCATTACACTGTACGCAAGAACATTCGGTTTCGCCGCTCTCACCCTAACAGCAATACCTGGTTATTATGTATTCCTGACGAGCTTGTTAACAAATTAATTTGGTATACTCATTTAAGTTACGCACATTATGGAGTCAGAAAATGTTTTCTTATACTGACACAGACCCGTTATTTCGCTAACATGAAGAAACGTATGCGACGAGTTTTAGCGTCATGTAAAATCTGCCAGAAAGCTAAATCAGATACGACTTCACATATTCTTCCGTTACATCCCATTGTACCCGTTAAATTGAGACACATGGCCGCTGTAGACATTTCTGGTCCAATTCCCAGAACTAATAGAGGTTTTTGCTACATCTTTGTCCCTGTTGAACTCACTTCGAAATTTGTTACCTTCACTCCGTTACGCAAAGCTACTGCTAATTCTATTTCGAATGCATTTGTAAAATATTTTCTATTTCATGTAGGGCATGTATTGAAAGTAATTTCCGACAATGGACCACAGTTTCGATCTGTAATGTGGACATGAAAGTTACGAGCTAGAATCAATTATCCGATCTATTTATCCAAGTATCACGCTTCTTTGAACCCTTGTGAACGACTAATGAAAGAAATTGGTAAACTATGTAGAATATACTGCCATAAAAGACATATTGATTGGGATACACACATACTCTCATTCCAGGATGTAATTAACTCCATACCAAATGAATATACTATGCTATCTCCGACTGTTATAATGAAAAATGTTGAACCACCCAACAAAATTAAAGAATTAGTATCCTTTCCTATATCTCGTCGACTACGCCACCATGAAATAATCTCCATTGCGCTGAACAACATCAAACGTGCCGCAGAGCTCAGGAGGAGACAGCAAAAACAGGTTTGTACACGCCGTGACTTTCACATTGGACAGAAGATATTAGTACGCACACACTATTTACCCAACAGAGGAAAGAGTAGGTCCAGTAAATTAGAACTTTTATACACACGTACATATAGAATACGAAGCATTCCTCACCCTAATGTAGTGCACGTCGAAACTTTGAGAAGCAGAAAAGCAAGGGCAATCATCATGTCTCCAATATTAAACCCTTTATTGAATGAACATACTTTATGATTTATCACAATGTAGTGCCATTTGCTGATATTTATATGGCCACTTATGCAATTGTATTTATGTGACTACTTACTGATAATGATCGTATTTTTTCTTGACAAGTGCCCGGAAAGGTATGGTTAGCAGGTCGCTTTTCTTGTCATTAGACATCTGACCGTGCACATTATCCATTTATTGTGTTTTCCTATCGAAAGTAGAATTTTTGTCTGTATGCACGATGAAATGGTTAAGATGTAACGAACACCAGTAGACATTAACATTTTGCCTTATGATATCTCAACATCTTGATTATTCTACATTTTTTGCTACTACATTATGATACTGTGTTAAAAGTTTTTGCACTTGAAAACTGTCTATGTTTTTGACATAATACGTTTTCTGTCATGCTATGCTGTATCCTTAGTCGTATCACTAGAAACAAGTTTTTATTTAATGAGTACAAGCTTTAAATGCAAGTTATTAATCCTTATTCATCATTTTCAGAAAGCAATACCGTGCAAAAGAAATAAATTAAACAACCACAGTGGTTTACTATGAAATGGAAATTTTACCATCAGAATGAAGGAAACAAAATGCAGTATCTTGTCATGAAGAGTAAATGGATTAGAATTAACAAGCATTAACCAGAATATACTATACACATCGTATGATAGCAGTCTTGACTAATTATTTTTCGTTCAGAATACGAGGCGATTGATGCAGGCTGTCAGACAGAACTACACATGTTAATTTTAGTGATGAAATATGCTAGAAGTAAGAAACTCTATACTATGAATGGTTGTATGAAGTAAATGGTAATATGAATATGAATAACTAAGTGTCTATTTTTTGCAGATTATAATAAATGGTGATGAATAGTTACATGAAGAATATGGTAATATGAATAATGAAAAATTCGGGTCTACTGCCGGATGTTTGTGTCCGGCAGTAGACCTGATTTTTCCACATGTCAAGATCTCGCTGAGAAAACTTGAAGAGTTACATGAATAATAAGGTTTTTCTTCGCAAATGATGATAATGATGAAGTTATTGTAATATGAATAATGAAGTTTTTCCTTGCAGATGAGAATAATGATAAAGTTTATATTTTTACTATTAGTTAAGAGATGCTATGTAGTTATTTAAGTATTTGTTGCAGTTCCTTTTGACAGTATGTCTTATGTCACATAGTATAATGATTGAATGTTTTGGGAAAGACAGCTAGAGTACATATATATTAAGTACACGTTTCATTAACTGTTAATTTGAAGTTTGCTACTTTTCAGCATAATATACATTTTTCTTTCAGGTCAATGATCCATTTGGTGTTTTTTCCAGGAGGAGCTGTTCTATTAATGTGATCTCATATACTCTACTTGCTTCATAACAATGGTACAGCTGACTCATGACGAATGACATTATTAATCGTTATTTCCAGAAATAAGTCAAAAGAAAATATTTTCATGTCCCAGCTAATGGCTATCGATCCCAACGCAATGCATTGGTAGCACACAAAAAATTACCAGTCCCAACAATTACCAGTATACAACTAAATAATGCTACCAGTTTAAGATATATTTCTAGTCCTAAATATAATGCAAATTTCTCTGATGTATTGAATCAATTATATCTACATATTACTGGACTACAGACCTTAAGTAATAGTTACAATGTGTTACATTTTAAATATCTCTTATGTTGCTTGCATGATATCATATACAAGCACTAACAATTTGATGCTACACGCAATAACTCCTGTTTTGAATCATAACTTT
This sequence comes from Schistocerca gregaria, assembly GCF_023897955.1. NCBI lineage: Eukaryota > Metazoa > Arthropoda > Insecta > Orthoptera > Acrididae > Schistocerca > Schistocerca gregaria. The sequence goes on along the minus strand of NC_064925.1, from coordinate 422,999,971 downwards.
TGAATAACGCATAATAAATTCGTTGTCACTGGCCAATGAATGCCAATAACTGCAGTAAAGAGATGCATTATGAATATGTTATGGCATTAGTTACTGTAATTAGATGACTTATGAATAATGTTCTGCAATAATTACTGTAATGAGATAACTTATGATGCAAATGATTACTGTAATATGATGAATTATGCATAAATGCTATGCTAATAATTTCTGTAAATAATATTTTGTTATACTCTATAAATGCTATGCCAATAATTACTATAATTAGATGACTTTTGCATAAATGCTATGCCAATAATGTCTATAAATAATATTTTGTTATACTTCATAAATGATATGCCAATAATTTCTGTAAATAAATTTTGTTATTCTTCATAAATGCTATGCCAATAATTACTGCAATGAGATGAGTTATGAATAGTGTTTAGTAATACTCAAACTTACTACATGTTTAGTAACTAGCCAATGAATGCCAATGATTACTGTAATGAGATGACTTATGAAGAATTTTCTGTAATACTCCATATGTATACTACTTAAATGCAGTGTAAATAGCCAATGAATGCCAATAATAATTCAGATGGGTTGATACACTAGCGTAATTCTGAATTACGACTAGCACAAGGCTTAATGTATCCTTCACCTTCTGACGTAATTACCACCAATTACTGTAATATCTGTATGTCCTGTCCATCCTCATGATCATAGAGCACTATATTTCGTTTTTGCACTAATTCTACGTTGATGTAAGAGAATGGATTCTACAAGAATGTGGTGTTGACATATCAAGGTGTCCACCACATTGAATGATGGAGATGCTATTATGGACCTACTGTTTGCTGTACATAATGTACTGCCAAAATGATTATAATATGAATACAATGTTTCAGTGTCTTGGCTAAACTGATAAATACTTCAGGGAAGAGAACTTCAGATTGTCTCACTTGGTGTTGTGCTTCTGTAGAAAGATATGGACTTTCAGTGCAGCTACATGCAACCTACTGTCCTACAACCATGATTCTATCCTTCCCATTCCTTTCCTAGTTCTCGTAAAAATGATAGACTTTTACAGTGCGTGTGCATTTCATTTCATTTGTTAATATGATCAGTTGTCCTAATATGCTAAAGATTTTTATAGTGCTTGTGCACTTTGTTTCTTTTCTTTATGTATTCACTACATGTACAAAGCTAAAGACTTTTACAGTGTGTGTGCCCTATATTTCATTTGTTAATGTATTCAGTTCTTGTAATATGCTAAGGACTTTTACAGTGTGCACTTTATTTCTTTTCTTAATGTATCCAGTTTTTGTAAAATGATAAAGACTTTTACAGTGCGTGTGCACTTTATTTCATTTGTTAATGTATTCAGTTGTTGTAAAAAAAATACTAAAGACTTATACAGTCCGTGTGCACTTCATTTCATTTATTAATATGATCAGTTGTCCTAAATATGCTGAAGACTTTTACAGTGTGTGTGCACTTTATTTTATTTTTTAACGTATTCAGTTATTATAAAAAAATGCTAAAGACTTATACAGTGCGTGTGCACTTTATGTCATTTGTTAATATATTTTGTACTCACTGCGTATACATTTTGTCTTTCCTTAATATGTTCTGCACTTATCAATAATGTATATACTTCTGTGACTGTAGAACTAGTAACTAAATAGATTATAAAAAAATTTGTTGCTCATGGCAAGTCCAATTGACTCGCCATCGCTGCCAAATTTTTGCCCCCCCTCCCCCCCGTTGGAGGGTTACGTAAGAGGTCCATGATTAAGGAATTTGTTGCTAGCGCACTCGAGCAGATGTGATTTCGATGGATTGCTCACGCGCTGCCTGCGATATGTAAAATATAAGAGAATCTCAGACCAAAGAGCACTGTAGACTGCAATAGGAACTGTGTGTTAGTAGGTTGTTGCTAGCGAGCAGTGTGGTGTATCGGGTTGGCTGGGCCGGTCGTGGGGAAGCGATGGCGGTGCCTGAGCGTTGTAGTATAAGGTAAAATCAGCCTCGCGTGTATGTAGTATTGTTATATCATGTCCCATGTAAACGTTTAAAAAAATCTCTTAATAATAATCTTTCTCATAAAAAGTAACTTTTGACAATCATTCATTTTAATTTAAAGATTTTACTAATTTCTCCAATCCCTTGTCATCTCGATTATTGAAAAAGAAAAATCAGTTGTTTCTATTATTCATGACAAATCTATCTGCCAGCACTGCACTGAGCTGCGTCAAAAAAATTTCTCATAGGAGCAGATATATACGCGTTATCCGGCGACCTTATTGAGGTAAGAATTTTTCATTTATTCAGAGTGATCTTTCAGGGCTATTACGCCGCGCTGCTTACGTCCAAAATTTACCAGTTTAAATTCACAATCATTATTGAAAGGTCATAAGTGAGCGAGGTTAGTCACATTCTATTATTTGTAGGATAGGGAATTTATCTGTTGGGCAGTTACACTGAATGTTAATTATACAATTATATTATTTTTACTGTTGGGAAGTTACGGAATTTTTCTGTTGGGAGATTACAAGCACAAAAAATACCCATGTCAAGTCGCTGCAGATATGCGCACCAGTTATAACCAGACATTCCAGTTGTTAACGCCCTTTCGAAATACCATAAGATAATTTCAAAAGATTGCGCAATGAAAGCCACAGGTGAAATAGACTACACCAGTGATAGCAAGGGAATATGAAGGAGACATTTCGTTCGTCGTCTCTACAGATTATTAATTTAGATTTACGCATCCTTCGTAATATGTGTACTTATATTTGTTCTCTCTAAATAAGAAACTATTTTCAAATTGTTTTAAATATTACAAAGGAGAACTTACAAGTGTAGTGTACTGTCATCATTTTATATATTATACAGTCATTGAAATCTTGTATCTATTAGATTTTTCAAGTTCAGGTTTATTGCTGATCAGTGTGCCGTCAGCTGCCAGCATAGACAGAGCAAGAAACATTGTGTGTTCAAAATCTATTTAAAATTCAACTTTTAAGAATGTGCACCTAACGCACGTTCTATCATTTGACGTAATATACGACATTTCAGCGAAGTATGCGTGTCTCTGATACGCTTTAGTGTACTTCTGCCGTTGGATGTACGATAAATACTTTTATTGAAATTAGCGTTAAGTTCCTATGTAGGCCTATCCAGGTCTAGATGACAGTGCACCGTACGCAGTGGCACTAAACTGAAGTATGACAGTGACACGTAACGCACTTGTTTTGAAAAAATGTTCCGGCCGCTGTGGCCGAGAGGTTCTACGCGCTTCAGTCCGAAACCACGCTGCTGCTACGTTCGCAGGTTCGAATCCTGCCTCGAGCATGGATGTGTGGGTCGCCTTTAGGTTAGCTGGCTTAAGTGGTTCTAAGTTCTAGGGGACAGATGATCACAGATGTTAAGTCCCATAGTGCTCAGAGCCATTTGATCGAAGCCGCGATCTACTTCTTACTAGGCATGCCCTCTACTCCCCAATCCACCGAGGACACAAGAATTTGCGCGGTGGCGTTGAGTTAACGCCAGCATGCCCCAAAGTAGACTCACATTCTCAACTTACTCCACACATTAACGGAAGCAGTGCCTCCTGTCCATTAATATCAAGGCCTGTTCCCTCATAAGACCGAGCGCACAGAAATGATCCTCGTAATCGCCTTAATTACATTTGCATGGTGTATGTTCTTTCGGACATGCTTGGGATAAGTCCGCGCAGTGCCTGTACTTCCTGTGTCCGTTGTGGCTTGGGGGTTAGAACGCTTGCCTAGTAAGGATGACGGATTCGAATCGAGGTCGGGCACTCATTTTCAACTCCCCCGTTCCGTGAACGTACCGTACATTAGTGATGTTCGTAATTCATTGAAATTTCATTCTTCACGGCTTTCACAATCCATTATGGTGTCCTGAGATAACTACCTGCGGATGGCTGACAATGGTTTACAGCGTCTTCAGCTGTTTGTGAACTCTGGCCGGTTACTCCTGCATCTGCACATGGTACGCAATTTCCCTTTGCATTCTTCTACTAAAATTCGGAATAGAGGAAAATATTTGGGACACATCCGAAACGACAGACGCCATACATATCTAACTGGTAACGTTGTGTCCCATTCACTTCTGTTTCTGACTCGTCTTGTAATGGATGTGATTCCGCGTTGTCACACAATGGTCCCGCATTCGAATAGAGATCTTACCGACATGGTGTTTACGTACGGAAAGTCAAATGGAACGGGCGGCAGGCTGCGAGGTCGTATCAGGAGACTTATCCCTGCCGACAACAACCGCAGCATTCAATGTCTGCAACAGTGCTGTCCCGTTTATCTGAAGAGGGTCCTTTCAGGAAACAGGAAATCATAAAGGACCTACCCGAAATGTTCGGACACCAGACTTGGAGGAAAATGTGTTTAAGTCTGCAGAAGGCGACCGTCGTGACATTACCAGGCAGTTGGCCTGACGACCGTGTGGAATATTCTCCATGATAATTGTAACTACACTTAGTGTGTGCACGGCTTACTAGCGACAGATTTTCGTAACTGTATTCCGTGGTATAGTATGCTGAACGCCGATAGTATGGTGACAGCGAATCATCTGCACTGGTGCAGCCGGTGGGTATGGGCCAGGATAATAATGGTGACCGCATTTTGAGACCAATCTTCCTTCCACGTTGCCTAACAGGCCAGAACTATCTGCGTTTCTTGCGGGCGACTTTGCCTCTCTTCTGGGAGAAATGTCATTGATGTTTCGAAGGGTTACGTAGCTGGTTCATGATGATACTCCATCCGACTTCACTGTTAATGTTCGGAAGAATCTTAATCGTGTCTTTCTTTGTCACTGGATCGGACGACGGGATGCAGTTGCATGGTCTGCTCGCATACTGGATCTCAACCAGTGCGATATCTGGTTATGGGGCCGTCTCAAGGGAATCGTGTATGCAGACCCCATTCCATATGTGGAGACCTTGGAGAAGCTTATTCATATTGCCTTTGACAGGATGCAGTCTGACTCATGTGAACATGTGAGACAGAACATGCTACCGTACGTACACGAATGCGTTAAGGTACATAGAAACCATTTTCAACACGTACTGTAAACAGTGGCTGCATAGTATAGCGCAGTCTCTATAACAATGTACGATTGAATAAATGGTCGCTATCATGGAAACCATTCATTTCCGGACGTAAGTTAACTACAACTGTTTTGTTCCCAATCTTCTCATAGATCAAACCCTAGAGTTTTTACTCGGTGAGTTTGAAAAAGCCGGCCACTGTGACTGAGCGGTTCTAGCCACGTCAGTCCGGAACCGTGCAGCTACTACGGTCACAGGTTGGAAGAGCATGATGTGTGTGGTGTCCTTAGGTTAGATGGGTTTAAGTAGTTTTATGTCTAGGGGACTCATGACCTCAGATGTTAAGTCCCATAGTGCTTAGAGCCATTTGAACCATTTGAAGAAAACAAATTATAGTTACAAAATACAAAGGAATACGAAAGTGTTGAGTGCACATGAATATATCAGTTAAGATACACTAACAACCGTATTCGGTCACTTTAATTAATCTTTCTATATTGTTTGTTCAAGATTGATACTTTCTTCATGTTGATGTATTTGAAATAACAAAGGAAAAAAGCAATTCAGAGCTATTTCCGCTAATTAGTGATGCATACATCATTCGGAAAAACTGACTATGACCACTGCATGGCACTGTCATAGATTCCTAGAAATTCGTTACGCACAAAATGTTAATTTCAGCAAGTACGCCTAATGATGGAGCTACGCCTCTCCGAAACGCTTAACGGAAATGCGAAAGTAAGTGCATAGATTTTGTTATTAGTGTACCTCTAGTGATATTCATAGGAGTCTGATCAAAGTGTTCACATACGTGAAGAAAAGCATATGAATTCTTTAGTCTTTTTTACTGTATTGATGCCATCAACTTCACTGAATACACAACGAAAAAAACAGAAATCAAAAAATATGGGTTTAGGATTCCGCGAACATGGCCAACGGGCCCGCTAGAATCTGGAAAATATTCGCGCGCCCCTGCTTTAATTAGAAAGCTGCGAGTAGATTGCCCTGGGCCGCCATTTAGGAACCATCCCAAGACCGGCGTGTACTGATTTCCCCCGCGGATACGGCTTCTGTGTTACTCTTGTTACGGCATCGCACACGATAGGCGATTAGTCTGCCCACCCCACATGTGTAATATTTCATTCTGCCAATATACTCACATCCTGCACCGATTGTGTGCAACGAACGAAATTCCCTTTTTCTTTAAATTCTGTAGCGCAAATAATGGCTTTATTATTCTGTGTTCATTCCTTTTCCGTTTTTCTCGCATTCCTTCAAATATTCACTTATTTCCTTTCTGTTTGCCTGCTTTATTTTTCTGCTGTTAAAATCAGGGACCAATCAGTTGAACAAACAGTACTTCCATAATACCCTTTATACATCATGTAACACCTAATCTAAATGTAGTATCCTTTTGCTGCAGAAAGTTCATTTTTTCTGTAAACTCTGCCAACAACATTTTTATTAACTTTCGTTTTGTTTTTGACACTATAACATTTTATGATAAATCACAACTGCTTTATGCCTCCATTAGCCGTCATCAGATGCTACAATAACAGTAAAAGGCTGACACTAACATATAAAAGAACCTCTAAAAACTTTTGTCAATTCTACTTCTGCTTGGGATTGTTCTGGCATGTACCGTGTATTCAAGTGCCTTGCCCGTCTATACTCTTCGAGAAATTGGACAAAAACAAATATAAGCAAGTTATAACTTAATTGAATACAACAGTAAGGCAATCTGATATTAAACACCGCCCCAGAAACAGGAAAATTGGGGTGCATGAGATACAGTAAGGCACAAAATTAGAATCATCCAGAACAGAATAATACGAACCTAAGACCATAGTGTAGCCTTCAGGCTTAACAATAGTACATACATTCACACACCATAAATCCCTTTCTACATAAAGTAACCACTCCCTTCAGCAACAACGAACATCTCCTAACAGCATTGACAAAAGAGATGGAAATCAGGTTCTTTCGGAACCATCCAAAACAATATATAATATTTGATCACGCCAACCGCTATGAATCGAGACACAAAGGAATTAAAGAAGTTAGGTGCCAGTGGATTTTGACTTAAATGAATGAGGAAAATTGAAAACATGGCTGGGTTGGAATTCGAACCAGGCTCTCCAGCCTACTGCACAGATGCGCTAACCACTGCGCCATCTGGACACAGTGGTCATAGCCACTGCACAGGCAGCTCTAACACACCTGCCGTCAGCACAAATTCTCACCTTATCCACACAATACTGATGTAATGACTCCTCAACATTATTCTCACTGCATGCGGCATTTTGCTGATTCCGTAAGGGTTCAAACTTGGTATGCATCTGCTCTGAAGGGATCACTGACTGTCCTCACCTTCATTATATGTCATATATTCTGAGATGGAAATTCTGACAAGAAATGGATAGAGAGATGTTTACAAAGACGCCCAGACATTACAAAAGGAAGTCCAAAAATCATGACTTCAACAATTGCACTGTCATTGATTAAAGACCAAAGAGAAGGGTATTTACTACATATTGTGACATCATGAGCTTGCAAAGAGAGAAGCATATAATAACCACGAGTTAGTTAAAATTATGCAGAATGTACCAAAAATGGGAAAAAGTAAGTAATATTTTCTTTCATTTGTGTAAATGTATAGACATAAACCAATAAACCACTTTCAGAATAAAGTTTAGTATTTTGTTTGCATCCCTCCACTGGAAAAGGAAGCCAGACTTTCTAATTACCTTAAGGATAGTATATTAAAGATCTGGACTTTTGTGCAAGGAGTTGAAGGTAATTCTATAACGTGAGATCGCTAAAATGTTTGGCAGGCTTTTAAAGTAGTAGAAAGCGCATAGCTGAAAGCACGGCAGTCTTTGTTTCTTATAAGGGGCAGTCAAATGAAAATGAGAGAATTGGAAAAACGTGAGTTTACTGTTTATTACTCCAAACGTAATCGTCATAATTGTTAATATATTTATCCTGCTGCGTGTCAAGACGGTAAATACCTGTATGGTGCATGCCTATATGATTCCACACTTCGTCCGTGAAGGTATTCCTTCAGGACTCCACACGGAAGAGGTCAGAACTATATGTTGACAAGCTTCAATTGTCAACTCTGCAGAAGTTTCCCTGGAAAGTCTTTACACATCTTACATACAATCTAGATCACTCCCTGTGTGGTTTCCATATTGTTGGAACGCTGAAGAAACACATACGTGGCCATCAATTTGCTTTGGACGAAGATACTGTCATGGTTCCATGGGCAAGCGCAAACATTTTACCACGACAGCTTTGTTAGTCTTGTCGCCAAAGGGCATTTACCAGTTACGGCGTTTACTTTCGAATAATAAACAGTGTACATATTTTTCTTTCATCCTTTTCATCTGACTGTCCCTTACACATGATGTATATTATTATTAGCGCTTCCTGTGTTAGTTCATATATTTTCCACAGAGCGAGAGCATAAAACAGTTTCGCATTTAACGGTGTACTTTGTTACAACTGAATTTAATGCTCGTCTATTACTTAATGTGAAATGCCGATTTCGTTGGGGCTGGATTTACATGTGTGGTATCGTCTTTGACACATACACTTTAACTTTCAAGTTAAATAATGTAGTACCAGCAAGCGAGTCGCACGTGTTTTGTACTCTTATAGGAAAAAAACCTTTACATATTTCGATAACTAATATAGTGAATTAGAAGCAGTATTTTACTTTGATGCAAAGATCGAACATTATTTCATCATCACAGACCTTTATGGAAGCTTGTCCATCATTGTTTATCACAAAATCAAAGGGAAACCCTTTATAAAGCACGGCTATCTTGTTGGTGCATTTCGAAGTCATTCATGGGTATGCAGAAAGTATGCTGTTTAAGTGATACAGAGCACTGAAATTCTCGCAAAGCTAACCACATTTAGTGTGTTTCGTTGTGCTAAAGTGATGGAAAATGTGGATCAACGTGCTGTAGAAAGGGGTTGTATTTAGTATATAATAATGGAAACCATTTCAGGGAGCCTTGGCGTCATAGTTACAACCAGCAAACATTGCAGAACTCCTTGAAACTTAAATTTTGTACTCAAGTATACATAAAATTCGAAGGACAAAAGTAATAAAAATGTTATATTAGCCAGCCAATAACGTGCATAATGTTTTTCTAGTGTAGAACATGATGCACTATCTCATTCCACCTAAAATGTTACTTGATCAGGTGTTGAAAGTTTACAGTTCCACACAGCCGCCTTTGTGCCTAAGATCAACCGTCAATTAATATTGCATTGCCAGCTTCGAAAACTTATAGAACAATAATACAGATAATTTAGAAGTGATACTGGCAATTGAGACTCAACAGTCATGTTTTAAGTGCCAAATGTATTTAACATGTAAGTTACATAATAATATACGTCCTTCCAGTAGCTGACCCCTATTGTGAGGTGCTTTTGATAGACGATACAGGCATTTTAGATGTGGAAACGCTGTATGTTGCACCTATACTGGCAATATCTTTATCCTTTTTTTTTTAAATAATACAAATATTTTAAACATGGTACTAACACCTGACATTTGACCTTAACACTGTGTGTGTCTGTATGTGTGTGTGTGTGTGTGTGTGTGTGTGTGTGTGTGTGTGTGTGTGTGATGGAGGGAGGAAAAAGAGAGAGAGGGAGAGATGAAATCTACTGACGAGGGAGAAATTTTGCTGACGAAACTATGTTAAGTTGCTGCTAACAAAACATCTGGCTGCTCTCCTTCCCCTGGAAGTAGCCGACACTTGTGTGATTTTATGGGTACAGTGCTAAGTATTGTACAGTACGTATATTTCACAGACAAAAATGGATTCCAGAAGCTATGTAGCTAAACCACAAATGTATAAAGAATGCAACAACTCTTGTTGACCAAACTGGTTATCTGCGATTTATAAGTCAGTCTCTTATCTATTGTAAGACCACAATATCTGAGTAAGATACAACAAGCCAACGGTTATGAGTTGATTGGTATGGAGCTTAAACCTTGGATCAACAGAATTGCTTGCCTCTGGTTAGGACTAATTTTCACCTTTCTGACAGTGTGTCACTGGATGATTTGTGTAGTTGTCTCTGGAGCTGGCTAACTGTGTAGTTGTAGTATTTTATTATCAGCGTGCAGGATGGTCTCACCACATGCTTGCTTGGATGTTTTGGTGTAGACAGAATACAGCAAGGGTTCCAAAATCGAAACCTACAACACAACAGCCAACACTGATATTCTATTGCTGTATTTATTGCTTTTATTCAGGATGAAACCCCTAGTGTTGGGGCTAGGCAGTTTCTGGCACAGCCTGCATTCTTCTCAGATTTATCCAAGGTGGAGGATCCAAGATGGCAGCCTTAAATATGGCAATACTGCACGGACTTCTTGGTTTAAAATACAAATTTTGATGAGAAGTAGGGCAATTGAGATACCTCCACTAGCCTAAATCCACCAACCCTCCTCACGGTCCAGTGAAGTCACGCAACCGCACCACCACTCTAATCCTGGAAATGGTGGTGAAACGTCAATCTCTGTCCAGCTGCCTAAAAGGAAGGTTAGGTTAGTGTACTTTATTGTGGTGGTAAACTGAAGTAGAGGTCGATCCTAATTACACATCTATATGCACAGTGCTACCAATTAGTGCTTAAAATCCAAATACAGCTAAGAATTGACGATACTGAATAGCTTGTGTTATCCTGCTGGAAAAAAATGACATTACCACTCAAAACTAATAGCTGGTGCTCTCCAAATAAACGGTAACACTACATAGGACATTTCCTTCGCCTACGCACCGAGATAAATCTCTGTGCTCCAAATGTGAATGGCTGGGAAAAAGACTCAATCTAAAACGATAAATGAAACATCCTTATAAACTAGTATATGCTTAGTAATTATAGAGTGTGATGTTAAAAAAAATTGACTACACATACCTGCTACTGTAAGTAACATCATGCAAGAAATTACTGTGTAAAGAGTTAACACCACATTGCCTGTAAATTACATCTGTATGTTGTGGGGCATAAAAACAGCACAAAAAGTCTTTGAAAATTACCGAGTGCAGATACGGCTGACAATTGCTCACGCAGTATACAGCAGTCCCACCCCATTTCATAAAAGCACTCATGTCACCAGAATGCAATATTCTTAGCTTCTCTCAGACAGAAAAGTACAGTTCGTGATTATTTGTAGCAGGAGGGGGCTTTTTCTTCTTCTGAGTAGGACAGTGCATTGTGGCTATTAGACAAACAAAATTATTTTCTTTTGCAGTTTTCTCACCTACAGGACTGTGCCATGAACTCCATTGTATTTTGATACACATGGCCAAATAGTGGAAACTGCACTGATGCTAAGACGCACGGCACATGGCCTGCTTGGTGTACAGCCACAGTGCTGGGGATGGTGGCAGTTTCTACAGGCTACGCCAGCCAGTTAATGCCGAGAGAGAAAGAAGTCAGCATGTGTGTCCAGAAGTTTCTTACCCTCCTTCTGTTTTAGAGTACAGTTTGCACTTTATCTTAGGGTGTGGTGCCACATAGATGTCGCACAGTACTGTGATGTTGATTGTATGACTGTCATCCATTTCGCACTTACGTTAGTGGTAATTCATATCTATAAGCCTCATACAGTAGCGAATTCCGAAACCTGGGTGGCAATAAGCATGCTTGGCCCTGTCTTATCCGCAGTGCGGTGCGCAGCCATGGCAGTCCCCATAATGTTTGCGATGATCCTTCCCATAGTGGTGTTCTGACACAATTGTTCCTACCACGGACAGAGTGCCGATGGATTTCTCGATGTGTCTGGTGATTATTAACTTTGCAATCACAGAATAGGGAGCTCTCCCCCTGCAGAGTATTGATCTAAATAAAGATGTGAATGTTCCTACTACACTGCATACAAATTGGGCTTAGAAACAAAAGGCACGGCTGCTGCTTGCTGCTGCCGGCATAGTGAGACGCTACTATACGTGACATATAGGCCACGTATATGATTTGTGACTTGCAATGGTAACCCGCCGTTTTTAGTTACAGGACATAAGAGATAAGAACAGATTTTTCTACTGGGTAAGACATTCTGAGAGGAAATACGCCCTAGAACACACCAAAGTATAGTATTTTCGCTATAATTTAGCGAAACTTTGCTGGGTCATTACTACTATGAGGTGGGATATACACTTAGGAAGGTGTTGCCAATAGAAAGGTATTTAACTGTTGTTCACAACGCCAGCGTGTATCAGTTTGCAGAAAACATTTTACTAAGTGTTCTGGAATGTCTTTGAAGCCTGAATGCTTAACTGTTCATTAGATATTCTAGACATGAATTTTATTTATGAATAGCTGTTTAGTTCCGACAAGTATTACCTCTCTCCCTCTTTCTGCTGCTAGTGCTCAATTAGCCCTTTAGCATTAGTGGCCGAATGTTGTGCTGTGTTATTGGATGCAACTGTTGAAATATCTCAAACAGGATTTTGTCTGTAAAAATGATTGACAGAGTCCATTATTTACGAACAGAGAGGACGGCTGGCCACATACCGCACCACACGAAGTTGCGAAAGTTAATTATTGTTCTAGAAAGGAGACACCTGATTTTTACTGTTGTCCAGCTATACATGTGCGGCCAAGTGCATGTTGCTGCTTGGGTCCTGCAGAATGGACCATATCACTCTCGTGAAATCATAATAGGACTCAGCTTCCCATATCGCACAGAAGCAACTTCGTGCCCTGTGCTGTGTGCTGCAGCATAGCTCTGCTGGCAGCCATCAGGGAGCGTAACAGTTACGGCGCGTGTGGCAGCACCAGTAGAATCCACACTCTCCAGTGCCTCACCATGCTGTGTGTTAAATGTGTGTTTAGGAGTATCGTTTGCAGTGGTTTTTAACCCTTGCTGCTCTACAACCCAATAATTAACACAGATTTTTTGCACTGGTTTTACATCCCACACCATACTCTGTAATTTACAGATGAAGTGGTGTTAGTCTTTGCACAGTCGTTTATAGCAAATTGTTATCATCAGTAGCAGGTATGTGCAGTACAACTTTTAACATTAGTTAACGTTTTTTAATACACAGTATTTTTATGGGGGTGCTAATTTAGGGGGTTATTGTTTTAGACGGAGTCTTTTCCCATCAATTTACAATTGTGGCATTGAGATTTATTTCGATGTTTAGGTGAAAGAAGTTTCCTGTGTAGAGTTACAATTTATTTTGAGTCCACCTGCTACTAGTTTTTAGTGGTATTGTGAATTTTTTCCAACAGGATAGCACCAGTTGTGTGACATCGTCAATGTTGAGCCGTATTGAGATTTTAGGCCCTTGCTGTGTAGCCCAATACATACAGATGTATAATTAGGAGCGATCTTTACTTCAGTTTCTAACTGTAAGTAAATAAATTACACTAACCCTACCCTCCTCTCCGTAAGCTGGAGAGAGACAGTTTCCCACAATCTCCAGGTTCAGGGGGATGGTGGAGGTGGGTGACGTCATAGGCGCGTGGGGAGTGTTGGTGGAGTTAGGTTAGTGGACGTTCCCTAATTGCCCTATTTGCAATCAAAATTTGAATTTCCCACTGTAAAGGTAGTGCAACGTTAACACATCTGTGTCCATCATCTAGGGTCCGCTGTCTTGAATATATTTGGAAAAAAACATAAGCTGTGTCACTAACCGCCTAGCCCCACTACTTGCCCGTGCCTCGGAATGAGTAAGTAATTTTGAGCACATCCAGTACAAATTGTGCAGTCCAGTTTATATATCAAGCCAACGTGGCACATCCGATCAAAGGTAGTTTCTACGTCAAGAGGAACACCGCAGTGCTCTCTCCTTGTCTCTTCTCTGTACATATGTACGAAACTATGTGCAGAGTGCTCGGCGCGGAATCATAACTGTTCAGGGAGCAGAGTATTGTGGTTAGCATGGAATTTCTGGCACGAATGTTGTACAATACGCTTCTGAATTTTACCTAGGAGCGTCATTATTAGATTTTGGGTATTTCATTTCGTATTTGCGACTGTGAAAAGTAGCCGTTATGAATAACGTATAATATGTCGCACCAGCTATTATTAATTTTGGCCGTATGCAGGGTTTATCATAATTAATGGCGTAAACACACGCAGTTGGAAGTACACGTTACTAGAAGCAAAAAAGTATCAGTAAAAATACGGTCGAAAATGCAAGTTTTGAACTTCGATACTGTGAAGCACATTTCTTCTATTGAAAGCTCATTGCTTTCCATATTTTGGGAGATGATAATGTGGTCCAAAACAAGAAAAAAAAATGTCCAGTAAACATGTGCTCTAAAATGCATACCTTAAGGGCTATGAGTACGTGCTCATCTTCGCTTCTTGGAAGCACAACTCTTCTAATGAACAATTTCTCATAACTTCTCAAGTATGCATTTTAGAGCAAAAGTTTACTGGATATTTTTTCTTGTTTTGGTCCGTACTACTACTTCCTAAAATGTGGAAAGCAAAGAGCTTGCAGTAGAAGAGTTTTGCTTCACAATATCGAAGATGTAAAATTGCTTATAGCTCTTGAGGTATGCATTTTCGACCCTATGTTTACTGAGAAATTTTTGCTTCTAGTATCGTGTACTTTCAACTGTATGCGTTTACGCCATTAATTATGATGCACCCGGTATGGCTTTCATACAGTGGTATCTGAAGTAAGTGTGGACAACTAAAATCGCAGGAGCATAAATACTTCGGTTTTAGAGAAATCTTTACAAATGAATCGCTTTATGATTCTATTACTTTTTTTTGCGATTTAAGCCAGTTTCCATGGGCTCTCGTCATGATTTTCAAAACTCTGAATTTTACTTGAAATGACTAACAGACTGTGATCTATTAATTTAAAGAACGTCTAACTGGATTATGGGTAGTGCTAAGTGTTTTAATTGTGCGGTTAGCAGCCCTGGTATTATCTTTGTCACTGAGGTGTCGCAGCGCAGCGAATTACACTCGGGGAAAAAAATATATTCCTTATTTCACTGCAAGAAGATAAGAAACTCTAAATTTGTTTTTAAAATTTCTTTTGCGCCTCACTTCTTATCTGAATGAAATTTCTGGACTCTCGTTCCACGAGACGTAAAAACGTATACGTATTACTTCTCCTCCCTCAACTACGATATATGAGTTGCGTGATCATAATCGTTACAAGTAAAGATAAAGCCCTGAGTGCATGAGTCTGTAAAAAACCAGCACAAGTTTATTCAAAACAACTGCAAAAATAGATGCAAGCAAAGATCACGAAAACTGCTGCGTATTGCATCAAGGGAACAGTTAACAGTGCTCACAAAAGATTGCATAGTTATTCGGCAGATATGACAGTGACTACACGGCACTGTTAAAAGTAATTACTTAAAAAGTAACAAAGATGGTATCTGTGATCTCAGACAATGATCATGACTCAAGAATTAGGTGGTTACAGAAGATGTTTCACTGACATGTAAAAGAGCTAAATAGCAAAATTTGTCGTTCACGTTGTATGTTGTTAAGGAAATTGAAGCCGAGCTTTCTTTTTTTTTTGTTTTTTGTTTGTTAGGGCGCAAAACTGCTACGGTAATGAGCGCCCATAGGAAAAGGTAAAAATAAAACGAAACTGGAAACCACCAGCAATGGGAACAAGGCTCAAAAAGTTGGAGAAACTAAAAACAGAAAGAAAGCTTTAAAAAACCACTATAGAAGGGGGTGGTTGTCCCCAAAAGAGCTTCAAATGACTGACATCATATCACTGGCACTAATAAACTCGAGAACGAGATCGGCAGAGCTCGTGTCATCTGCTAAACTGGACGATATTTCAGGCGACAGCTGTAGACAGGCGCGTAACGGAGTAAAATAGGGGCACTCAAGTAAAAGGTGTCTTACCGTCCACAGCTGAGAGCAATGGTGACAGAGTGGGGGACGATCGCCTCTTAAAAGATGTCGATGGCTAAAAAGACAGTGCCCTATCCGCAGTCTAGTTAAAATTACCTCCTCCAGACGACGCGTTCGGGAGGAAGAGGTCCAAGCACAGGGAGGAGCTTTCACGTCATGCAATTTATTATGGGGAAGTGTAGACCAATGTACATGCCATAAAAGAACAACACGACGACATAAAACACTCCGTAGATCGGCGAAGGGAATCATGCGAATAGCTGGCCGAAGAAGAGAGACTGCAGCCTTGGCCGCTATATCGGCCGCCTCATTTCCAAAGATACCAATGTGTCCTGGTATCCAGAGGAACGCCACCGAGACGCCTCCCAAGTGGAGCAAGCGTAGGCAGTCCTGAATCCGGTGGACCAGAGGGTGGACAGGGTAGAGAGCTAGGAGAATGAGGGGAGAGCTGAGAGAATATGAACAGATAACATACTGTATCCGCTGATGGCGACGGATGTATTGGACAGCGTGGAGAACAGCGTAAAGCTCCGCATTATAAACCGAACACTGGTTGGGAATCCGAAATCGATTTGGATGTCGCCAACAATATAGGCACTCTCTACACCAAACGATATTTTTGAGCCATCAGTGTAAGTAAATGTGGCATCGTTCATTTGTGCGCATAGAGCAGAAAATGCCCGACGATAAACGAGTGAAGGGGTACCATTCTTGGGAAACTGACAAAGATCACGGAGCAGGCAGGCCCGGGAACGGAACCAAGGCGGTGCTGTACCCCAAGTTGTCAAATAAGTTTTAGGAAAGCGGAGGGAAAGAGAATGGAGCAGTTGACGCAAGTGGACTCCCGGTGGTAGTAGGGAGGAAGGGCGGCCAGCATACCCGAGATCCAAGGAGGCGCCGGATTAGCACGCATGGAAGACAAATGGCTAGCATTACGACTTAGGACAGCTCGCCGATCGGACAGCGGAGGTTCAGCAGTCTCAACATAAAGGCCTCCCACAGGGCTGGTGTAAAAATCTCCAGACACTAAACGTAATCCACGGTGCTGGATAGAGTCGAGACGCCGAAGAATAGACGGCCGAGCAGAGGAGTAAACTATGCTTCCATAGTCCAGTTTCGAGCGCACTAAGGCGCGATAGAGGCAGAGGAGGACCACTCGATGCGCTCCCCAGTTGGTACCATTCAGGACACGGAGGGTGTTGAGGGATCGCAGACAGCGAGCCGAAAGATAGGAAACGTGGGAGGACCAGCACAGTTTTCTGTCAAACATAAGACGCAAGAGTCTAACGACGTCCAAAACGGAAGGTTGACAGGTCCTAGATGTAAGGCTGTAGGAAGAAACTCCGTAAAACGCCAAAAATTAACACAAACGGTCTTACTGGGAGAAAAGCGGAAGCCGGTTTCGATGCGCGAAGAGTGGAGGCGATCGAGACAGCCTTGAAGACGTCGTTCAATATGGCTGGTCCGTTGAGAGCTGTAGTAGATCGCAAAATCGTCCACAAAGAGGGAGCCCGAAACATCAGGAAGGAGACAACCCATGACTGGGTTTATGGCAATGGCAAAAGGTACAACACTTAGCACGGAGCCCTGGGGTACCCCGTTTTCTTGGGAGACAGTACGGGAGAGAGTAGTGTTCACCCGCACTCTAAATGTGCGCTCTGCCATAAATTCGAAAAGAAAATGTGGCGGCCGACCGCGAAAGCCCCAAGAGAATAGTCTGCGGAAGATGCCTGTCCTCCAACAGGTATCGTATGCTCTCTCCAGATCAAAAATATTGCTACTGTTTGGCGTTTCCGGAGAAAAATATTCATGACATAAGTGGAGAGAGCAACAAGATGGTCAACAGCAGAACGATGCTTTCGGAAACCGCATTGGGCAGGTGTTAAAAGGCTGCGGGAGTCTAGCCACGAAGCTAGACGCAAATTCACATCCGCTCCAAAACCTTACATACACTAATAGTGAGAGAAATGGGGCGATAGCCAGAGGGGAGATATTTGTCCTTTCCGGGTTTCGGAACAGGAACGACGAGAGCTTCCCGCCATCGTTTCGTAAAAGTACTGTCGGTCCATATTCGATTATAAAGGCGAAGGAGGTAACGCAGACTATGGTATGATAAATGCAGCAACATTTGGATGTGGATACCATCCGGTCTTGTGGCGGAGGAGCAAGAAGAAGAGAAGTGCATGTTGGAGATCCCGCATGGAGAAAACAGTATTGTAGCTTTCGCGATTTTGTGAGGAGAAAGCAAGAGGTCGCACGTTTCTTCGGGAGAAACGCTGGCGGGTAATTTCAAGAGCTAGAAATCTCAGCAAAGTGTTGACCCAATGAGTTAGAAATTGCGACGGGGTCCACTAATGTACCATGCGCGACAGTGAGCCCAGAGACCGGGGAGAAACTAGGCGCGCCTGATAACCGTTGAATCCGACTCCAAACTTCCGAGGAGAGAGTGAAGGTGTCGAATGAGCTAGTAAAGAAGTCCCAGCTTGCCTTCTTGCTATTGCAGATGACGCGACGGCACCTTGCAGGGAACTGCTTACAGCGGACCAACAGGTCCAAATGAGAGAAATTTGTCGTGGAGGCAGACAAAAATGTAGGGTCCCCAGTGTTGAGACAAAGAAGATCTACTTGGTGGAAGACGTCTAGCAAAAGTGAGCCACACAGACAAGGATGTGGAGATCCCCAAAGCGGGTGGTAGGCATTGAAGTCCCCAACCAGCAAATAGGGTGGTGCAAGCTGACCAAGAAGATGAAGGAGAGCAGCTCGTGCAATTGATGTGGACGATGGAATGTATACATTACAAAGAGAGAAGGTGTATCCAGAAAGGGAAAGACGGACAGCGACAGCTTGGAAGGAAGTGTTTAAGGGGATTGGGTGATAATGAGAGTATTATGGAGAAGAATCATGAGTCCTCCATGAGCTGGAGTGCCTTCAACAGAGGGGAGATCAAATCGGACTGTCTGAAAATGGGGGAAAACAATGCGGTCGTGGGGACAGTGAGTAGGATCGTAAGAGGATCGTCAATTCATCCCGATTGGCTCGAATGTCGCAGATATTCCAATGGATAATGGACATAGGGTGGACAGAAAATGGAAGAATGTGACCAAGGTTGCCGTCAACTCAACGACTGCTCAGAGCTTGCGACCAACAGCGTGGAACGGCACTCAGCCGAAGGCAGAAGATCATGATCCATAGGTTGTTAAAGAGCAGCTCCTGCCACCAGCGATTGGCCGGTTGATCGGCCGCCAGAAGTGCGCCTCGGCGACACAGAAGATGGCCGAGGGCGGTTACCGCCAGGTGGTGCTGTTGATGAGACACGCCGTGGCGGAGAAGGAGAGGAACTGGGTTTCTTATTAGAAACATGATGTTTAGATGAAGAAGGAAACGATGGTTGTGAAGTTGGGGTACGCAAAAAATCTTCACGAGTATGGTTTTTTTTTGGAAGTCCAGGTGTCTGAGTTTTGTGATAGAGATTTAGCAGAACCCGATGAAGGGTGAGCCATAGAGTGAGCAGGCGAAAGTGGGGAGGTTGAACGGGAGATCTTTGCAATCGCCGATCTGACGACCCTGTCACTAAAGGTGAGATCACAAGCTTGGGTGGCCGCCTCCTTTGTTGGCTGAGGAGACGCAAGGGCAGTGATGTATTTTCCTGTCTGAGGCACAGTGGGCTTTCGACTGGCGAATAATTTTCAAGCAGCAGAGGTCGACATCTTTCCCTTCACTCTGATTCCCTGAATGAACTTTTCGTCTTTAAAAATGGGGCAATCTCGAGAGGAAGCAGAGTGGTCACCCACACAGTTGATGCAACGACTGGATGGAGGTGGACAAGCACCCTCATGGGCATCCGTGCCACATGTAACACATTTGGCCGGGTTGGATAAGAACTGGCTGGTATGATTGAACCACTGACACCAATAGCAACGCGTATAGTTTGGGACGTAGGGGTGAACGGAAATTATCTCATAGCCCGCTTTTATTTACGATGTAAGTTGAACCCTGTCAAATGTCAAGAAGACAGTACAGGTTGGAACGATGTTCGTGTCAACCCTTTTCATGACTCTATGAACAGCCATTATGCCCTGGCAGACAGGAAGTGTTGAATTTCCTCGTCAGACAATCCGTCGAGGGTGCACGTAGAAACGACTCCACGTGAGGAATTTAAAGTGCGGTGCGCTTCCAGCCAGACAAGGAAGCTGTGGAAGAGTGAAGTATGCAGCAATTTTTGTGCCTGGATGGTACTGACTGTTTCTAACAACAAGCTGTCATTCCGTAATCTGGAACAAGACTTTACAGGACCTGCAATTGTGTCGATACCTTTCTGAATAATGAAAGGACTGACCGTGGAGAAGTCGTGACCTTCATCAGACCGAGAAACATCAAGGAACTGTGGCAATGATGGGAGAACTGTCTGTGGCTGAGATTCATTGAACTTACGCTTGTGAGCAGACATAGTGGAAGATGAGGAAACCATTGCGAAAGAATCCCCCATGATAACCGGCGTCTCCGATGGATTGCTCCTCCCTTGTGGGGGCCCTCTCTGAGGACACTCCCACCTTAGGTGATTGTTCACACCTCAGGTCACACCTCCCGAGAAATGGACGGAGGGACCCCCAGGGAGGGGAATTACGCGTTACCCCGTCACCGGTTATGCATGAAAATGTGTGGGTTGGCCTTCAGACATACACAGGGAAGAAAAAAGAGAAAGGGAAAAACAAAGAAAGGGAAAGGAAAGAAGAGAGGCGTCAAACTCCGCAGCGGAGAAAAGGGTAAAGAGAAGAGGTAAGGGAAAGAGGATGACAATGGAAGGATGAAGACATCCAAGGAGAGAAAGCAAAGAATGTGTTACATTTTCGAGCGTCCGTCTCCACTCTTAGGCACAAAACATACTCTCAGAGGGGGAGAAAGGGAAGGAAAGAGCCAGAGTTGAGGGGAGGTGGAGGGCGAAGATGGCGGATAGGGAAGGATGCGGAAAAGGGAAGGTATGCAGCCCGGAAAGGAAGGAGGGCCACATAGATTGGGGTCCCATGCTCGCTACACATGTATCCACAAAAGAGTTGTGGACCCCCTGGGGGTTGAAGTCAAGCAGTCGCAAACTTACTATAGTTACTTACTACAGAAGAAGATGCCAAGGGATACACAAAGCTTTAACGTCATTAGATAAATGAAACAGTGAATGTTAGACTGCGCAAAAGACAGAGAAGTAATGACGCAGAATATAACATAACCAGTGAATGTGATCATACTAAACGATGTTACTAAAGAATAAAAGCATTTTCCAGAAGCAGATAGTTTAGATTTGGAGCGTGTTCAAAAACAGTTCGCTTTTAATTTGTAAACAACATACAAGACATTTTAATTATAATCTTGATTTTTTTTTTTTTTTACATTTCAACGAAAGCACATCGTTTGTTGGAATATTTTGTATTTTGTACTCATGATCATTGTGTATAATCATAGTACTGTTTCTATTATACTGGAAGTAATTACGTTACAATCGTTTGTGTAATTAGTAACATTGTCTGATCTATAACGATGATGCAACATTGTGTAAACAGACATTTGTTTCTCGTCCATTATTAATAAGCGCAGAATGTTTAACACAAGTCCATTTTAATTCCGTTATTAATATACAACAAAAACCACCAGTTTAGTTATTTTTAGGTCGAGTACATTACACTTGTTTCATACCTCTTCGTGGATAATGCGCATTCTCTGAAACAACAGGGGCGTTTCTTTTTTACATTTTACATAATTACATGAGAAGAAAATTGTGTAATTAATCACCTACTGTCACATCTGTCGAATGACGATGCTATTTTCTGTAAGCATCGCCGTTTTTGTCCTTGTTACTGTACGTAACTGTTTCCTTAAATTTCGCTTGTTTTTATTTGTTTTTGTCAAGGTATAGTGGTCATTTACTCCTTAATGTCAATTCTGGTCTAATGGTTTTGTCTTTCTCTGCAGTGATTCTGATCCAAGACTCTGTAAAGTTTATACCACATCTGACACCAACTATAAAGGTATATGATACCACATCTGATCACCAATTGTTAATGTATAAAGGGTTTGGGAAAGAGAGGGGGGCGAGGGGTCAGCCGTTGTTACATATGCCTCGTGGCGGCAGTGTGCAGGAGATTGAGTGGTCAGGATTTGAGAGAAGGCATCCAGGGTTGCACTTAAATAATAATAATAATAAAACAGGAAATTAGGTACAGTAACGAGAATGTATTTCCGGGTGTGGTATACAAGGGGCGCGCCTAAGGTCGGAAGTTACCAGGTTTAGGCCAGTCTAGGAAGTAGAACAATTAACTGAAATGGGCAACTAAACGGAAGCGGCTCATATTAACTTACGTTATTGGCCGGTCGTGAAAAGCAGAGCCAGATGCTCTGCCGTTCAAAAAGACGTATGTTCTGCTCGTAGTCTGGATTAAAAGAGAGGGAAGCAAATGTGTTCCACACTGCAGGACACTTCAGCGTCCACACACGTGATCGGTATCCCGCTCACGTTATTGGCTAAAACCAATGGCGTGAATTCGCTAGCAGTTTCAGCTGATGTCTCAAGGCGTCTCTTGTCAGCAGCTTTAACTGGACAGAACCGCCTCGGTTTGAAAGACAAGAAGTTACGTCACGTAGGCATGGCGTAAGTTCCTCGGGGAGAACACTTGTAATGATTTGAGAGGGCATTTGAAATAAATTTTTAATCCAATCCCCTAAAACATTCCTTCACTGGCTGCCACCAGGTCCAATACGATTTATAGCAGTTCAAAGGTGCCAAATAATATGATTACTTGTTTGTCGTGGAGGGCCCTGTCTGGACAGTATACTGTATGCACCACACCTTGTCTATTTGCTATGCTTCCGCCAGGCGTCGGCAGATGTTAGGGATTCCTTTCCAGAGTTTATCTGTAACATTACATTTTATAAAAGCCTATTTACGATGTATATATGCAGATTGAAGCAACAAGTACAAATTTGTGCGAAGGTCAGCATTCGAAGCTGGGTCTTCTGCTCGTAGGCATGCGCTAACCAGTGAGTGGCTTTGTACAACTGCACCGACTACCTTCGCACACCACCCTTCTCAGTCAAAATTCCGATCCATGCCTCAGTCCTCTTCGTATTCATCTTCAACAGCATTTCAGAGGCTTGGCAACTCTATTGGAATAGCATCCTATCATCTAACGGAACGAGGGATCTTGCCTGAAACACAGGCATAGGTGCTTTAATCGAAGAAAACTATATGGTCCCACAGACTTTCCTTTGTCATTTCAGTCTGCAAATATACACTATAATCGTATGAGACTTCAAAAGATCTCTGAAAACTTACAGTTTCATTTTTTAAAGCTTATTTACATCATGATACTGCTGCAACTTGATGCAGATTTATTATAAGACCATTGGCATGGTTAATAGCTTATTTTATCCTTTAAGACGCTATAGCTTTTAGAGTAATTTCTAGATTTTGAAACCGCAGACAACCTGATGATGTTCCAAGAACGATGCACCCTTACAAAAAGAACTGTGCAATAATGTATTTGTAATGTTCATTAATCCTGATATTAAAACGTCCCCTTAGAAATATTATACATGACTGTTTTTAAACTGACACACAATATTTTTAGCGCAATGCTATCTGACTTTCAAAAATCCCTACAAAAGAATGGACCTGACTAACATTAACCTATACGTTTCACATATCACTTACCTCACAAAAATCTTCGTTACTCGAACTACTGCAATACAGCGAGCACCACTACTGCCAGCTAAATAAAAGATTCAAACTACAGAAGGCACTAACTACTGACAGGTATAGTTAGCAGATGAAAGATTTTAATAGAGAACAAACAATGTATTTACCTTAATAGTCATAATATATATATATATATATATATATATATATATATATATATATATATATATATATATATATATGCACACATTTATCGATACGATGTTGGTCGAAAGCTAAAATTTTCTCACAGTCCATAAAGACAGTCCTGATCATTCATCAAAGTAAAATTGCAGTGTTTTTCTCAAAGTCTGAGTAGTAAAGGAAAATGCACATGGAGGTAGTGGATTTCCGTGCAGGCTTGAAGAAGTAGTGTTGTCCTTCCAACGGAAAGACAGTGCTGACTCTTGACATGTAGACAGGTAATGGGCAACAACAGAGCAAACCCACAGCAGGGTCAGCCGAAGTTTTAAACAATATTGGTAGGTAGGTCGTCACAAAGTAGATCCATTGTAGTCCTGGTAGAGATTGCAGTATTGGTGGGCCACCAGAGATGTAGACCCATTGCTGTCCTTGTAGAAATAATGGTATTGGTGGGTCATCAAAGGTGTAGACCCACTGTAGACCTTGTAGATATGGCCAGCAGCCATCTGTTTGACTGTGCAGGCGCACAATCACCACTGAAGAGTCTTGCGGATAATATAGGAAGTCGATAACCACCACTTGCGCACTCACAAAAATTGTTTATGAAATGTCCTTAGAATGAGCAATGCTGTTAACTAGTCTCTTACTGAATTATCAACACATGTGCAAACACTAACAGTCCCTACTTCTCACATATTGTCCATATACTATGACCAACAGAAACGTGTGCAGTGAAATGTAACTTACAAATTACTTAATTTGATCAACTGGTGTTATTTACAATTTTATAACATACGAATACAATAACAAAGGTACAAAATACATCATTAAAGAACATAACAATACATATAACATTTGTAGTGAAACAGGCTTTACAACAGAATCGAAATAACAAATACATCTGTGTTACAAAAATTATGACATAAGTACATACATATAAGATCAGAATAACTTTTGAAACATCAACTTCACACATGAGCATTGGAACAAAACAGAATAAATAATGTGTAAATATCTTTACGAAGTAAATAACATGTTATTATTGCAAATTATATTTGAGGATAACAGTATTCTTTATCATCGTGATTGTAGCTTAGTATTAGAAAAATTCTGCAATGTAAGTCTTATCAGATAAACATATAAAGACCGGAAGAACATAAGTACACAAGGGTACACAAACACATAGTGGGATAACACAAGGAAAGGAGAGGGTTTGTTTTCAGGGTAACATTTGGTACTGCAATCCAACCCAAAACTTCATTCCATAGATCGTCCCTCTTATTTCAAAATTTTCTCCAGCCAAAAAAAAAATCCTATCCAAGCATGCTTTCTGTATTCTGTTCACATCCTCTTTCAAAAATAGTTCTTCTCCACTGTACATTACTTTTTTGGCCAAACTATTTTCTTGTAACTTCTCAATGCCTTTCTTCCAATTCATCACAGTTAGTTTCTTATATAGTCTACCCCCTCTTAAGCTAACTTCAACCTACTGAGCTCAGATGCTAAACTAAGGGACGACGCAATTCAGCAGCATAAAACAATTAACACAAACAGCAATGACCAAAAAAATGGAAATTGGCATAGCAGTTGCAATATTATAACTAATATAAGGCACTGTGCAACAAACAAGAAAAATAAATCCGTATTAAAACTGGCATAACAGAGTAATACAAAGTGAAATTCAGTAGCACTATGCCTGGCACACAGCAGCAGCAAATGCAATAGCTTATAACTAAACATGACAAAGCCCATCTGAAAAAATATTACAGTAAAGACAACAATGCAGAAAAGGGAAATGTTTATTCACATATTAATATCTATGTCATTAAAGTGGTGCACCACAAGAAGTTATTCTACCATAAAAATTACCAAGTACTTGAAAAGAAAATTATGTATGCAGTTCCTGTGAAGGGAAGTCTTTTTGTGGTCCTTCCTTTTTTTTTAAAGTACATCATAAAGTTATTATCTATAGGCATAAAATATCTATATTAGTACATCCATTAGATTTTATGGTAACCAATGGTGCAGTGCAGCTAGAAACTAGATATTTAGCAAAATAGGCAAAGCAAGGCGTGAAATGTCATTCGCTAGCCATAAGTCATTTCACAATGCAGTAAACAATCTTCCAACTAGCCAGACAATAGGCATGAAATGTTTCTCATCATTTCATTCCAGTAAATATCATAAATGAAGAATTCCAAAGTGTAATCATATGTTTTCAAGTTTGAGCGTGTCGCATTTGCGACGCTTTCTACAAAGAAATGTCAATAGCGAGGATAATGGCCTTTTTTTCTTGTGCCTCTGAAAGGCACACACTAATGGCTTGTTTCCAGGTGGCTGTCGCGCAGCTGGGTGCCCACGACGCATTACGTACAGGTGGTCACTTAACTTTCTTACCGAAATATTTACGACACCAGTTTCCGCTACAGTGGCAGTCTCATATAAAAAATTTCACAGGTCAAGAATTTGCCTTACAAATGTATAGAAAATAAAATCCTATAAATATAATAGTGTCCACAAAATTTTCGTCGGCATTGTAATACATTTATGCATTTACATACATTTCATAAATCTTAAAGTACGATTCTTAGTTAACAGCCAACTGCCCAACACTACAATGGCAGACAACAATGCAAACCAGCCACAGACTGCACACGGCACAGCAAGTGATTTTCATACAGAGTGCTACGTGGCGGCAGCGTTACCAATAAAAAAACCTAAACAGCCTACTTACGATATTAGTAATTAATTGAAATAACAGATTTCGTTAACCATTTGTATGTAGTTACTGGGTTAATCAGGTGAACAGTTCTTGAGGAATCCTGCTCTGCACATAAGCTTACTGACACGTGGTGCAACACGTAAAAGTACAAACCAGAAGAACCGAAATTATAACCATATACGACTTTTGCCAATTAGTATCAAAATATGAACGTGCAGTTCTACAACGCATACTGAAAGGAAGATAGGAGTAAACATAATCTTGAATTGAAAATGATTTCTTCGAATTACGAGCCAGAGCAAGTACTTCAATATACACTCCTGGAAATGGAAAAAAAGAACACATTGACACCGGTGTGTCAGACCCACCATACTTGCTCCGGACACTGCGAGAGGGCTGTACAAGCAATGATCACACGCACGGCACAGCGGACACACCAGGAACCGCGGTGTTGGCCATCGAATGGCGATAGCTGCGCAGCATTTGTGCACCGCCGCCGTCAGTGTCAGCCAGTTTGCCGTGGCACACGGAGCTCCATCGCAGTCTTTAACACTGGTAGCATGCCGCGACAGCGTGGACGTGAACCGTATGTGCAGTTGACGGACTTTGAGCGAGGGCGTATAGTGGGCATGCGGGAGGCCGGGTGGACATACCGCCGAATTGCTCAACACGTGGGGCGTGAGGTCTGGTTGTCGATGTTGTCGCCAGTGGTCGGCGGAAGGTGAACGTGCCTGTCGACCTGGGACCGGACCGCAGCGACGCACGGATGCACGGCAAGACCGTAGGATCCTACGCAGTGCCGTAGGGGACCGCACCGCCCTTCCCAGCAAATTAGGGACTTTGTTGCACCTGGGGTATCGGCGAGGACCATTCGCAACCGTCTCCATGAAGCTGGGCTACGGTCCTGCAAACCGTTATGCAGTCTTCCGCTCTCGCCCCAACATCGTGCAGCCCGCCTCCAGTGGTGCCGCGACAGGCGTGAATGGGGGAACGAATGGAGACGTGTCGTCTTCAGCGATGAGAGTCGCTTCTGCCTTGGTGCCAATGATGGTCGTATGCGTGTTTGGCGCCGTGCAGGTGAGCGCCACAATCAGGAGTGCATACGACCGAGGCACACAGGGCCAACACCTGGCACCATGGTGTGGGGAGCGATCTCCAACACTGGCCGTACACCTCTGGTGATCGTCGAGGGGACACTGAATAGTGCACGGTACATCCAAACCGTCATCGAACCCATCGTTCTACCATTCCTAGACTGGCAAGGGAACTTGCTGTTCCAACAGGACAATGCACGTCCGCATGTATCCCGTGCCACCCAACGTGCTCTAGAAGGTGTAAGTAAACTACCCTGGCCAGCAAGATCTCCGGATCTGTCCCCCATTGAGCATGTTTGGGACTGGATGAAGCGTCGTCTCACGCGGTCTGCACGTCCAGCACGAACGCTGGTCCAACTGAGGGGCCAGGTGGAAATGGCATGGCAAGCCGTTCCACAGGACTACATCCAGCATCTCTACGATCGTCTCCATGGGAGAATAGCAGCCTGCATTGCTGCGAAAGGTGGATATACACTGTACTAGTGGCGACATTGTGCATGCTCTGTTGCCTGTGTCTATGTGCCTGTGGTTCTGTCAGTGTGATCATGTGAAGTATCTGACCCCAGGAATGTGTCAATAAAGTTTCCCTCTCCTGGGACAATGAATTCACGGTGTTCTTATTTCAGTTTCCAGGAGTGTATGATGTTTCACACTACATGTTTGAGATTCATTAAGTGAGAAATTCTTACGTCAGAAAACGCACAGCAAATGTTCCGAGTGCGCTCCTGAACCACCTTTAAGCAGCGGACTAGAATCTGGGCAACATAATTATACATATCAAGCTCATGGCTTAAATAAGAGTAGTTGTTTGTGATGTGGTCAGAGCGAACCGTAACTACATCCAGCCAGCAAACACGTCTGCCTATATTTCTTTTTTTATTCCAAATTTAATAATACCCCACCCCCACATGTTACCCTCCCCCTCCCACACGACCCCCCCCCCCCCCCCCACTCTTCAACACACAAACCCACTGACGAGGCTATGTGTCAGCGTCCATTTTGCCATAGTCTTTTTTTTTACTTTGTAGATAAAAATACTGCAGTTTCTATAGATAAAATAGACATTATGATACTTATGAAAGGACGATAGTTATGTGATGTATATGCAAAATCATAATAAGGACTATGAAACGAGGACACCAGGAGGTGTGATTGTGGACTTAGTTGTGTGAGATATTTCGGAGCACAATGGATGTTGAAGGATGGCGGGTGTACTTAAGAGACGGAACTATTAGTTGGGATGTAAGGGTTTTGATACTGGTGTCGTACCAGCTGGTTGACCAAAGGGTGTGTTAGAACCTGCATTTGGTTGGAAGAAGGGATAGACCACAGAGATGACTTCTCGGTCTGGACGAAAGCGCTTCAAACTGCATTGGGAAAGCAAATGATTTGAATGAAACAGCTGGGAAGTCTGATGTAGAGACATGGAAGCACAGCAGGTTTCAAAAGCTTTTGGGGAGAATTTAGGGTGTCAAAACTCGAGTTTACAATACAAGTAGGTGAGACGCAGGCGTCTAAATGTTGAAGGAGGTAGGAAAGTAATTTACATAGAGCATGAGTGAGGAAGGGTAGACAAATACTGAAGGTAAGGCGGTAGTGGATAATAATCTAGGATTTCTAGGGACTGGTATACTTTTTGAGGACTGGGGAACCATGCATTCTTCAGACATACGGTTTCTTAGTTACAGATTAAAATACAACAATTTATATAGTTAAAATATAGATGATTATGAAAGGAAAAAAAATGTAGTGTGCTTGCAAAACCAATGGAGGGTCGTGTAGATGTGGAGAATAGTAACAGTATCTAACCCCCTTGTTCGGCCTGTTACAAGTTGTCTGCCTTTGCTTCATTTGCTTCATTGTGCTGTCTTACTTATACAAACACGTACCTCTGTAGCTGGCACCACTATAGCGTCCTATATGGAGCATGGCAAAGTGTCCAGTGTGACGTACAGTGTAAGCCAGCTGAGAGGGGAACCGGCGTGATGTGATCTGGCAAATATGAGATAATAATTCTGTCTCTTGTGGCTATAGCAGTTAGACCCAACTGTCCGGCGTTATGTTTTAATTCCAGTATTTATTATCATACAGGACTCTCCAGTGGTAGACGTTACGTAGGTTTCTAGAACTGCATCATTCTGGTTTCGCACACTGGGACCTTGGCTGGGCAAGGACTCTGAGCAGCTGGCAGCTGCCTCCGGTGACACCTGCTGTGCTGCAGTGTAGTCCCCGTGCTGCGGTCCCGCCCAGCAAGTTGGACTGCTGAGGCGCAGCTGTCGCCTCTACCCACAGGGGCCGTCACTCTCAACTCCCACGCCTCAGTTACAAACTGGAACTGCATTACACAGGATGCTCCTCAACAGTACAGTCCCACAGCCCCTCTACCCGCTCATTGCTTCCACTCAAACGGATCTATACGTACGGTAGAATCTGTTAGATGATGTTAGAGATTGGAAGAGACGATGAAGAAAGTGCTTGGATTAAAAACGAGATATCAAAGACTTGCAGTAATTCTCCATTACTGTTCAATTTATACAGTGAAGATGCAATGACGGAAATAAAAGAGAGGCGCGGGGGTAGCATAAAATTCAGTTGAGCGAAGATACGCAAAATAAAGCAGGAGGCTGCTACGTTTGTTTCATGACTAGCCGTTCTACGCCGAATAACTGAACTTAATTGTATGAGAAACTCAGTAATATGCTTCTTCCAGTTCAAGTTTCCACCGATATGTACACCCAAAAATTTTGAGCCTTTACCCTACTTAACGACTGCTGCTCTTGTGCTACATCAATTGTTGCACAGAACTGAATGAAGTGTGTTGTTTCAAAAATTAGTGAGTGCCCATTTACAGGTAACAACTAAATAATTCTTCGTCAAAAATCCGGTTTACCAGGTCTTCTGTTGGCTATGAAGCTTTTCGCGACAAAGTCCTTGAATTAAAAAATGTGGTTTATTTGCTGCGCCAAATTAGGATAAAATTCTTATCCAAATTGGATGTAGCGAGTAAACCGAAAACTTCTTATGCAAGTCTTGTGTTGCTTTCTCTATAATGCTATTCAGCTTAACACTAGTATCGTCTGACAAAAGTACCAGTTTTGCTTGTTGAATGTTAAGTGAAAGATCATTCATCTATTTAACGAATAGGAGCGGACTCCATTTGTGATTCCTAGCCCTAAGATTTTCTTCCATTCCCATACTGTCTGAACTATTCAGAACGACCATTCGTATTCTGTTCCTTAAGTCCGTTTAAAGACATAAGTCCCATGAAACTTCAGTTTCTCTAAGACAGTATCATGATCTACATAATCATAACAATCAAACGACTTAAAAAGGTCTCAAAAAATACCATTATATTGCTTTCCTTAGGGAGAGTAAGGAAGAATATAAGGGTGGGGCACAAAAGAGTAGTACACACATTTTACCATTTTTGCAGGAGAGACATAAAACTGATCAACATATTTCAAATAGGTTGAATAATTCAGAGAGATGTATTCTCGAAGCACTTACTTTAACGGGATAGTCCGTGGGTACAATTTGAAAGTTCAGAGTGATTAATTTTACTTGTATTAAAAATTAATATTATTTAAGGTGGAGTTACATCTGCTTGCACCAAAATATTAAAAATATGTTTAAATATTTGTGGACGTCTCGTTATTTAAATAATTAACATGGGAGATAACAAAGCGAATATAAGACTTACGATCTTCTAATCCAAGTAGACAAAAAATAGAAAATAAAAATAGTCACCATAGCAAGTAGAATGTTCAGTATTTAAACACTGTCTTCCTCTTCTGTAAGGTAGTCAGTAAAGTCTTCACTTCCCTCACGTAACGTACACATCAGGGCTTCATAGTATGACACATCATTACGTGGTACGTAATGCTCCGTCAGTGCCGTCATGTCTTTTAGTGTCGCGAGTTCTAGTGACAGCTTTTCTTGGTGTACACAAGGAGCAGAGAGGGTAATGTTCTGAGACTGTTTCAGCAGCCTATAAATTGAAGAAGATAGGCATGCTCGTGGATACACTACTTTCTGCTACATCGCTGTTGTTAATGTAACGAAACACTCGGTAAACAGACGCTAGATACCTGTCTTTGGTATCACTTGTAAAAGATTTTAGATGACTCATAAAATCTCGTATCATACCAATATTCACACTGATCATATTGAACTTCGGTGGTGACATTTATTTCACTATTTTTCATATCTATGTAGCAGAAAAATTCTCTCTGTTGGGAGCATTTTCTTCTCGATTAGTCCAAAATACCCATCACAGAATAAAAAAACTATGACCTGTTTCAGGAAAGCAATGGCTAATGGTTTACATTCCGCCAAATTTAACATACGTAAATAGGAATTGAACTATTGCAGTATTTTTATTTCTGTGTAACAGTTGCCCGAGAAAATGTGTAGATGTCTAATATCTCTACTCAGTATATTCTGAAAGTAGTGATTCTGACAGCTGGTTACCTCATTTGTACTTTTCTTTCCGGCCAATTCATTATACATATACAAATGTCCTGTCTTATCCTTGGGTCCATCGACGAAGGAACTATACAACCAAAGTCAACAACTGTAAATTGCGTCACTAGATGGCACGTTCGGTAGTGGCATGTTCTACTGGTAGTCAGTACACAGTATTTCAACAGCATCCTACCTCCGTGCCTCTGCAGATTTATTTCTCAGTTAATGTTACAAACATTTAGCTTTTCTTTGATGCAACACTTTCTCAGTTGCTAATTTCTTTTTTCCATCCTCAGATGCAGTACTTTAAACTTGAATTGTTATTGTGTCACAGTTTCTGCAGGTGTCCGTTTGAGGGCTCCCAAACTAATAATTAAAGTTCTGTTTTAAGTACATGTAGTAGAAATCGCACGAGGCAATAGGTTTACTGCTTTTACTCTCTACCTTAAAAATAGGCTGGTCACGCTCACTTTTCACCACATAAATATCACATCTTGCTCAAAATTTCACTCAGGAGACAAATAACATTTATTACTCTGTTTACTGCAGCAGTGAGATGAAAGTTCTGAGAAACTTTTAGTGGGACAGTCTATCGGTTTTCTAATAAATTCTAGAATGGCAGTGGTCCTGGTTTTATGTTTTCTGTTGTGCATGGAAGTGTAAAGTTTGCTGCTATGTAACTTGCAACTCTACACTGTTTTTGCTTATCCCATATATTAGACTGAATCCTGTCTTGCATAGCCTATGCTCCTTTGGTTGCATCCCAACCTAAAAAGAAACAATACAGTATGAAACGCCACTATCCTATATAACAACATATGAATAGACATCATTTCTGAAAGTGCTGCATTTCACACATAGCTTACACTCGAAACTGAAAGCTTGACAAGTGCTTATCCCTGCTGTTAGTGTGAATCTCACGACATTTCGCATTGCTATTAAACCACTTAAGTGTGAATATTGTTCTTCTCGATTTTGTATTTCGCAGAAGTATGTTAAGATTTCACTTTTCTGATTATCTGTAAGTATCGCCAAACAGTTTCCTTTGTATCTGTAGTCTTTAGCCGTCTTCCTACTTGGTACAAATTTTGCAGTACCACTTGTATGCTATTCATGTCTAGCACGTTTGAACTTACTCAGATTCATTTTCCACTTCATTGGATTTCTAAATTGCTAGCGACCGCTTTCACGACCCGTATTTATACCTATCTTTCCCCGTGACAATTAACTTCCTGTATCATTTCTGCGGTTAAATTCCCTGCCTGAAAATGAACATGGTTAACAAATTGATAAAAACGAAGATAAGAGTGACGCGGAGGTGCGAAATGGCACTCATGGTCAGAAAAAAATGTAAAGCCAAGTTGTCTAGACGCGTCACAAATACATGTAATAGTCCAAAAGTTATTGTTGTCTAAAGGATTGTAAATCTATGTAACTTCAAATGCTAATATGTTGACAATGCTTTGCCAGATTAATATAACAAAGAATTTACGGATGCGGCTAGTAGAGCTGTATTGAGCAATCATAGCCGATTTAACATAGTGTGTACCATTTGTGAGTGAGAGGCCGGAATATGGGATTCGACTGAGAGAAACTGTGTTTTAGGAAATAAATAAATTTAAAGATACGAAACTAGCGGCAGCTTTCTAAAGTTTAAAGAGGTAGATGAATAAATAAGTATGTATTTTTATTTGTTTATTTATGTTTAGTATCAAAGAAACCGGGAAAAGCAAAATCACTCCACTAGAACAATATTTGTGAAAAAACGCTAGCAGATATAAGTAATTGGATGTAAAATTGTTATTGCCTGGAAAATTTCCATATTTACCGATATAATATACATATTTTTGTGTTCAGTTTTAGAATATTCGTATTTTTTTCGTAAAGCATTGTTTTGACTTAGGCAGTCGTTTCGGGGGTGCATAGGGCGGTCATCTTTGACGGAAGGGAAGTTGGAACTGTGCGACGCTAAGAGCTGGACTTGTAGCGCATCTAGGAATAGTAGTTGGTACGCAGTCAAGTATGTACGTGCCGACGTCCGAAAACGATCAAGATGAGCGCAGTATAGTGGATTAGGACAGCAGACCACAGTGTTCCTACCGAACTGTGAAGAGATTGTCGAGTGTCGTGATCGCGACATTTTATAGTGAACTCTTGTAGGATCAGTTATTAGCGGCCGCCCTTTCGTGAAAGTTTCTCAATGTGCATTTTAAGTGTTTGGAGAATATACTGAAAAAAACAATAAACTACGTCTTCAAATTATAAATCGTCGTGACTCAATATTTTAAATTATACCGCAATACTTGCCTTCATTGTTATTACCATATTTTAATTGAGCTTTAAAATTTGGGTTTACGGCAGGTGTAAGCTGGCACCCTATGACGAAAAACGTAGTGGAAGACTGACCAGACACATCTGTGGGCCGCTCAATTGAGCTGAGTCTAACAAATATATATATTTTCGTCCCATAGCACGTGGAGGCTCGATCCAAACCATTCACCTACTGTAGGTAGTGCCAAGCACCGTCCTAGCTTATATCTATAGCTTCTGTAATTTGTCCAACTAACAGCTGGAGAAAGCAAAGAAACGTGCTAAAGAATCGCTGTCTGCATCTCCCTACCGAGTGACTGATGAACCACTTTGTGACAAATATGAGTTTACATCCTGGAGGTGCTTCTCTCATGCCTCAAATGCAAGAGGTATTAGAGTTTTAATCACATGTGCTACCGTCAGTCTCCTGAGGGTCTAGCTCATTCTTGCATCAGAGACGCCAATTATTTTACTCCACATATTTTGGACCTAAACCCGTCTTCCACCAAATCCTTAAATTGGAGAATCATTTCAATAGAATAACCAATATAGGGTGAGAGAGTAGGAAAGGTACATGCATTGAGAAGTTGTGGTATTAGTGGTTCTAAACAAAAAGCTTCATGTGGACGTATAACCTATTCTGAATAGACTCAAGGACTGAAGAACATATTTGTTACAGAGTGACGGTATTAGCGAATCTGAACAAAAACTTCATGTTGATATATTTCCTATTCTGAATACCGGTACTTCCCGAAATAGAACACATTTAATATTCCTTTCGTATGGTTGTCTTGAGTAGCTCGAAAACAGAACCCTCCAGCGATAACATGTTGCAATACAGAATTAAACTACTACTAGCTTCGGTAGTATTTGTAGATCACTTTGAGGCAGTTTCCCTACTTAAGAGACAACGAGTGTCTTGTATCAAATTGTTAGTGTCAGCTACCACTATACTACTGTATTGCGTTGTAAACAAGGACAATATTTAATAACACAGAAAAATAACGAAGTAAGTTAAATGTGTTCACCCCGCAAACGTTTAGGAAGAGGGCATATGTCAACAAGAAGTGTTTTGTTCAGACTCACCTAACTCTCAATGTCTATTGATCAGACTCAATGGATTGTGAGTAAATCGAAGTAAGACGAATGTAAAGATAAATAACAGAAATGAAATTGACAATAATTTTGATTTCAGTATTGGAGACCACGAAGTGGACGATTTAAAGAATTCTGCTATCTTGGAAACAAAGTAATACATAATATACGTAGAAGGGGAGGACAAAGAAGTAGCCAAGTAACTGCAAAGAGCACATTTCAGGCCAAAAGAAGTCTGCTACAGTCGAGATGGTCTAAGGAGTTTCCTAATATTTCGCAATGCTGTAGCCAGCTTTCAGTTACCATGTGCTAACGGTTGCAGACGAGTACGGTACCCGCCTGTAGAGCTGTGACAATACTGACGCGTTGCCATACAAACGTTTATAAATCCGCATTTCGCTATTGGTTGAGGTAGGCCCGCAAAGCCGCCCCGCCCAGCCCAATGCAACCGTCAGAAGTCAACTTATGCTGACTCAGCTATATTATCAAACATTGGCCTTAATTTGAAGAATATTGTCCTGAGAATGTAAGTTTGGGAGTACAGTATAGTATGGAAGTGAATCATGGACTGTTCTCAAAACCGAAGAAGAAAGAATCGATGTGTTGCAGATGTGGTGGTATAGAAGGACGTACAAAATGAAGTCGAACGAAAAGACGAGAATTAAGGAACTGCCGCACAGAACAGGTGAAACTCTGAACTTGTGAGAACACCAGAAGAAGAGACAGGTGAGTGAAAATGTATCTAGAAATCGAGATGTAAGTGTCATGGGCCTGATTGAGCTGTAGGCAAGAAATAACTGATTGCGTTGGAAGAAACTTCCAGCTAGAAATGAAGAGGGTGGCACGGGAGAGGAATCCGTGGCGAGGTGCATCAAGTCATTCAGAAGACAGCAATGAAAACGTACGGTAAGTATTCGAAAAGAGAGTAGATTTTAAAAATTAAGAAAAATATTCAGATAATCCGAAGAAATTGTGAAGTAACTTTGGAATACCAGACTAAGCCGTTACCGACGTGTACAAACTGTATAATACAGAAGATAATGGCTCTCCATAACATACATAGGTGGCACACGAAAGCCTACATTGGAGGAGGAGGCGACTGCTACAACGAGTATAAGAGGATAGCTGGGGTTGTGAACACAGTGATACTATCGGCGCCCTACTAGAGATAACAAAATTTTCTTATTTTACGTTCGTGGAACAACGCCTACAGAAGCACAGTTCAGAAATAGTTACCGCCTACGACAGTCAGTGTTCACCGCAAAGCTGCATGTAGCTATCATAGAATCTGTAAAATCTTTCGAGTGGCTATCTACATAAAACTAGATGGGTTATTGATTTCTCAATTCATTGGCCTTTACATATTGGCAACTACTGAGTTCGGTAGATTGCAGTCGCTATGCTGTTCCAAAAGTCGTATAAATAAAGTTTCTAAATAGTGATAAAATGTTGATTCCGTCTACGTTAACTAAGCTAATAAATCCCTCAGAATGTGTATGAATCAGTTTTTGAGAGATACTGCATCGGCAATGTTTATGGTAACTCTCATTTGTTTAACTGTATGGGTGTCCCCTCATGAACCACAAATCTTGCCGTTGGTGGGTACGATTCCGTCCCTCACGGAGGGGTATCTGTCGAGAGGCCAGAAAAACGAGTGGTTCCTGAAGAGGGGCAGCAGCCTTTTCAGTAGTTGCTGGCGAAACAGTCTGGATGATTGACTGATCTGGCCTTGTAACACTAACCAAAACGTACATATCTAAAAAGCAGTCGCTGTAGACGGCGCAAGGCGTAGGAAAGATTACGGCGAATAAATCCTGGGTAACAGAATAAATGCTTCAGTGATCGACAACGGAAGGCAGTGCTATTATTTTTCAGGAAGTTTTAGCAATTCGGGGATGAAATAGAAAGGAATTACAGAAAACCCAAGGCGAAATGGCTATATGAAAATGCAAAGGACGGATTCAGCATACCGAAAATACTAAAAGACCTTTGATGAAATTAAAATGAAAGGCGACGACATTAAGACTGCAACAGAAACTCTACTATCAAATGCAAAAGTGTGTAGGTGGAAAGAGTACATTAAAGGCCTCAACGAGAGGGAGGAACTGTCTGACGACAGGATAGAAGAAGAAATGATATTTTATATGGAACGCATAACGCAAGCAGTGTAATAGCCTTGTAGAGTTGTAGAAGACTTACCATTCAGTAAGGCAAATGTTACACGTAACACTCCTTTGGAATTTCGAAAATGATTGGGAGAAGCGACCATGTTGCCCATTCACAGTGTAACCACCCCCTCACTTATCGACGTTAATGACAGTGAAAAATTAAACCACGTGTACCTAATGGAAATTTGGGGAAAGCAATCATCACCGAAGTTAATCTGTCGGTAAAGAGGGAGGAAAGGGTTACATCTAAATGAAAGGAAAAATGCAGATGAAATGGTGGAAATTAATTTTGAAAAGGGGTAAATTTAATAAGGAAAGTAAATGTGCGGCCGTTACGTTAACAATTAACTAGCGGTAATTAGATATTTGAGATTTGGGGGAAACTACGGTCGCCAGTCCTATGGACAATTACTATAGTAACTGAAAGAGTAACTGAAATAGAAAGGTTATTGCACATATAATTAGCACTAGAAGCGTGGCAACTGAAGGTTGACACGTGTAGTGTGAAAACTGAAAGTTTGTCAGAAGTAATAAATTTCGCTACACTCTGACTTAATTTAGCAAAAGAATTAATAAAACCGGAAAACTGAAAGTTAATTTAGTGACTGAAATTAATAGTGAGCTTCGTTTCTGAACCACTACGAATTTCAATAAAATAAGGTTAGTCTTAAGCTACCTCAACAATCATTTCAAAAGCTACTTGAATGTACGCTATTTAGAAATGAGATTTAATTTTGAACTTGAATTTAATGATTCTCAACAATTAACAATAGTAAAATTTAGTACGTACCAAGCTGAGCTGTAGTCACAGGGAAGCTAAAATATTGTAACCAAACTCGCACTCATAATTTGTGCTTGTGTAATCTAAATATCCTCCCCCCATGAACCATTGACCTTGCTGTTGGTGGGGAGGCTTCCGTGCCTCAGCGACACAGATAGCCGTACCGTAGGTGTAACCACAACGGAGGGGTATCTGTTGAGAGGCCAGACAAACGTGTGGTTCCTGAAGAGGGGCAGCAGCCTTTTCTGTAGTTGCAGGGGCAACATTGTGGATGATTGACTGATCTGGCCTTGTAACAATAACCCAAACGGCCTTGCTGTGCTGGTACTGCGAACGGCTGAAAGCAAGGGGAAACTACGGCCGTAAATTTTCCCGAGGGCTTGCAGCTTTACTGTATGATTATATGATGATGGCGTCCCCTTGGGTAAAATATTCCGGAGGTAAAAGAGTCCCCCATTCAGATCTCCGGGTGGGGGCTACTTAAGAGGATGTCGTTATCAGGAGAAAGAAAACTGGTGTTCTACGGATCGGAGCGTGGAATGCCAGATCCCTTAATCGGGCAGGTAGGTTAGAAAATTTAAAAAGGAAATGAATAGGGTAAAGTTAGATATAATCGGAATTAGTGAAGTTCGGTGGCAGGAGGAACAAGACTTCTGGTCAGGTGACTACAGTATTATAAACACAAAATCAAATAGGGGTAATGCAGGAGTAGGTTTAATAATGAATAGGAAAATAGGAATGCGGGTAAGCTACTACCAACAGCATAGTGAACGCATTATTGTGGTCAAGATAGATACGAAGCCCACACCTACTACAGTACTACAAGTTTATATGCCAACTAGCTCTGCAGATGACGAAGAAATTGAAGAAATGTATGATCAAATAAAAGAAATTATTCAGGTAGTGAAGGGTGACGAAAATTTAATAGTCATGGGTGACTGGAATTCGGTAGTAGCAAAAGGGAGAGAAGAAAACGTAGTAGGTGAATATGCATTTGGGGTATGAAGCCGCCTGGTATAATTTTGCACAGAGCACAACTTAATCATAGCTAACACTTGGTTCAAGAATCATAAGAGAAGGCTGTATACATGGAAGAAGCCTGGAGATACAGACAGGTTTCAGATAGATTATATAATGGTAAGACAGAGATTTAGGAACCAGGTTTTAAATTGTAAGACATTTCCAGGGGCAGATGTGGCGTCTGACCACAATCTATTGGTTATGACCTGTAGATTAAAACTGAAGAAACTGCAAAAACGTGGGAATTTAAGGAGATGGGACCTGGATAAAATAAAAGAACCAGAAGTTGTAGTACAGAGTTTCAGGGAGAGCATAAGGGAGCAATTGACAGGAATGGGGGAA
Organism: Schistocerca gregaria; assembly: GCF_023897955.1. NCBI lineage: Eukaryota > Metazoa > Arthropoda > Insecta > Orthoptera > Acrididae > Schistocerca > Schistocerca gregaria. Next base: position 422,960,158 of record NC_064925.1, on the reverse strand, counting down.
AGAAATACAGTAGAAGAAGAATGGGTAGCCTTGAGGGATGAAGTAGCGAAGGCAGCAGAGGATCAAGTAGGTAAAAAGACGAGGGCTAGTAGAAATCCTTGGGTATCAGAAGAAATATTGAATTTAATCGATGAAAGGAGAAAATATAAAAATGCAGTAAATGAAGCAGGCAAAAAGGAATACAGACGATTCAAAAATGAGATCGACAGGAAGTGCAAAATGGCCAAGTAGGGATGGTTAGAGGACAAATGTAAGGATGTAGAGGCGTATCTCACTAGGGATAAGATAGATAGTGCCTACAGGAAAATTAAAGAGACCTTTGGAGATAGATAACCACTTGTATGAACATCAAGAGCTCAGATGGAAACCCAGTTCTAAGCAAAGAAGGGAAAGCAAAAAGATGGAAGGAGTATATAGACGGTCTATACAAGGGCGATGTACTTGAGGACAATATTATGGAAATGGAAGAGGGTGTAGATGAAGATGAAATGGGAGATACGATACTGCGTGACGAGTTTGACAGAGCACTGGAAGACCTGAGTCGAAACAAGGCCCCCAGAGTAGACAACATTCCATTGGAACTACTGACGGCCTTTGGAGAGCCAGTCCTCACAAAACTCTACCATCTGGTGAGCAAGATGTATGAGACATGCGAAATACCCTCAGACTTAAAGAAGAATACAATAATTCCAATCCCAAAGAAAGCAGGTGTTGACAGGTGTGAAAATTATCGAACTATCAGTTTAATAAATCACAGTTGCAAAAAACTAACGCGAATACTTTACAGACGAATGGAAAAACTAGTAGAAGCCGACCTCGGGAGAGATCAGTTTGGATTCCGTAGAAATGTTGGAACACGTGAGCCCATACTGACCGTACGACGTATCTTAGAAGCTAGATTAAGGAAGGACAAACCTACGTTTCTAGCATTTGTAGGTTTAGAAAAAGCTTTTGACAATATTGAGTGGAATACTCTCTTTCAAATTGTGAAGGCGGCAGGGGTAAAATACAGGGAGCGAAAGGCTATTTACAATTCGTATAGAAAGGAGATGACAGTTATTAGAGTCGAGGGACATGAAAGGGAGGCAGTGGTTGGGAAGGGAGTGACACAGGGTAGTAGTCTCTCCACGATGTTATTCAATCTGTATATTGAGGAAGCAGTGAAGGAAACAAAAGAATAATTTGGAGTAGTAGGTATTAAAATCCATGGAGCAGAAATAAAAACTTTGAGGTTCGTCGATGACATCGTAATTCTGTCAGAGACAGCAAAGGACTTAGAATAGCAGTTGAACGGAATGGATAGTGTCTTGAAGGGAGGATATAAGATGAACAGAAACAAAAGCGGAAAGAGGATAATGGAATGTAGTCGAATTAAGTCGCGTGATGCTGAGGGAATTAGATTAGGAAATGAGACACTTAAAGTAGTAAGGGAGTTTTGCTATTTGGGGAGCAAAATAACTGATGACGGTCGAAGTAGAGAGGATATAAAATGTAGACTGGCTATGGCAAGGAAAGTGTTTCTGAAGAAGAGAAATTTGTTAACATTGAGTATAGATATAAGTGTCAGGAAGTCATTTCAGAAAGTATGTGTATGGAGTGTAGCCATGTATGGAAGCGAAACATAGACGATAAATAGTTTGGACAAGAAGAGAATAGAAGCTTTCGAAATGTGGTGCTACAGAAGAATGCTGAAGATTAGATGGTTAGATCACATAACTAATAATGTAATACTGAATCGGATTGGGGAGAAGAGAAGTTTGTGGCACAACTTGACCAGAAGAAGAGATCGGTTGGTAGAACATGTTCTGAGGCATCAAGAGATCACCAATTTAGTACTGGAGAGCAGCGTGGAGGGTAAAAATCGTAGAGGGAGACCAAGAGATGAATACACCAAGCAGATTCAGAATGATGTAGGCTGCAGTACGTACTGGGAGATGAAGAAGCTTGCACAGGATAGAGTAGCATGGAGAGCTGCATCAAACCAGTCTGAGGACTGAAGACCACAACAACAACCACAATTTAAATATTGTAGCCAGTTATGAATACTTTAACTGAACTTTGAAATTAAAGCAGTGAAATGGAATATCATTACTTTAATGCTGGCGTTTAGATTTCAACGACACTTGGTTTCATTCCGGAAAAAGGGACTCTGCTTGGTAATGGAATTGGGGCAATGAGCAACAAATGTTCATGCTAAGTTGCTGTATTTATAGTTACGAAAATGGAACAGTCAGAAAAGCTGAGGTCTGCCATACAGTTCTCAAACTTTACGTGCTTGCAGTCTTCTTTGTTGCTTGATTGAAGGTTAGAAGCTGTCGTTCGAGGAGGTGGCGACTGTCACTCGTTGTCTGCCGTTGCTGTTGCAGAAGCTGGATGTTGGCGCGCCTTCTTTTCGACACGGTCACTAGGCGAAACGGGCTCTTGATGTGCGCCAGCTAATGCTTCCCGTCCGCAACACCGTGTCAGAAACTATCATAGCAAGTCGAGATCAATTACATGCTGCCCAACCCCGAAAGCGCGGCAACTCGCGGGAGCGTCACACAACACACCTGATCCACCGCCCTACCCCAGCCAGACACAGCGTATAAATACAAATAATATTCACAAAACAAACCAATTATACAAGGACAAAAATGCATATATATAAAAATAGTAAAACTGTTACAATATACAAAGACACAGAAATGTTGTAACTTCAGGTAACAAAATAAGGAAAAGAAATTGCAGTGCAATAGATGGAAATAGGAGGAGATGCATTTCCGGCGTTACAACAGGACTATTCAAATTGGTTTCAAAAATTTATGAGTCTGGAGTTATATTCTGAGGCTTTCGAGGAACCTTTAAATACACAATATATCAGACATCAAGAGTAGATTATTTGGAGAGCAACTGCACATTCAGCGTAACAGCTTATGAATTCATGTTCCCACAAAATATCATAACGAAGGGTGCAAAAGAAATTGGCGAATCTGTTACATGACGGTGCTCGGCTGTAGAAACGTTATCGAGAGAGGTAGATAGGACGTCAACTTTTGTGAAGTGATAGACGCGGCAGTGTTCGGCCGGTGCCGGTTGGGCAACTCTGAATTTCGCAGCGGCCACATCGAGCGTTGCTGAGAGTTCGAGGATATATGGAAAGCTTGACCAATTGGGCAGAAAGTCAGTTGTGGGCAATATGACTCCTGGCAGCGACACCTAATGATAAATATGCGCCAGCCAGTGAATTCCGTTCGAGAATTTCCTTTATTTGTGTCAGACATTTGGAAGTGTTTCCTATAATGGTGAAGGATGTTCGAAACTGGCACGTCAAGAGGAGAGCAGATGCAACTGCTAGCTACTCACGAAGAACTTTGGGAAGAATTTTATTCCAATCCGTTGCAAAAGGTAATCTCTGAGTTTGTGTGATATCATATTAAATGAATTTGTGTTATTTTGTTATTCATGCTAACGACACCTTCAGTATGGCTTTTAAATTTTTACTGTTCTGCCTAATCTGTGGTATTGTCTGTTAAATTGTGATACTTAGTGACAAGAAAGCCTTACTTAAAATTTGGTTGTTAAGTCTAATAATCCTGGTTTTCTCAATATTGTTCCATTTGAAGACGACACGTGTACTTATCGTATGAAAATTATTGTTAAGTCTAGTGCTATGATATTTGTTCTATTACACGTCATTAAGAATAACCACGTTATTCAACCAGCACGTCCTCCCTCCTGTTGCTCTTTTCCACAACTGTGGCTGTGCGATGAAAAAATTTTTCTGCTTAAACTTCTTCTGAGAAAACTTCTTGTGATACATGTAGTAGTTTGACTTGTGTAAACGTCCTACTTTAGAGAGCTTCATGTCGAAGTTGCTGTAGACCCTACTTTCCAAAGCAGAAGTGTAATCTTAAATTTTGATATTCAGTCCGTGTAATGCTTCGCTATGCTCCTCTAATTTCGTTATGTTGGCAGAGCGTAATATAAAATGTTCTGGCCGTAAATGTAACATCACCTCTGATCTGTGTCTAAAGAAAAGGATTAATGCTACCTAATTCTACAATAATACAGGGTCTTAGTGTAATATTCAGAATACGGAAAGAGATGCCCACATTCTGATTGTTGCACAGACAGTGTACCATAACGAGCCGAAATGTAACTGAGATACTCTGCATGCCGAAATTAGATGTCGCTAAATATGACTGTGTACAGGAAATTTCAAAAAGCGATGCTCAAATATTTAATCGAGAAACTGTGTAAGGAATCTTGTTAACCATAAACCATGTACAGCAATGTTAATTAATGACCATTATCGTAATACTGCAATATTTGAAATACAGACACTGCGACTAGCCCTGCACAGTAAAGCATCTGGTTGTCTATTGTGTGCGATTTAATTTCGTTACACTGACTTTGTTAATTTAAAATTATTAAAAACAAAGTGCAAGACACAAGTACTTGTGACACACTAAACAGCTTCTCGATCAACAATAAAAACTTGAAACTGTTAACTGTTGCGTGTTAAATATGTATATGGCTATGAACGCAACCTCAGGATTATATAGAAAAATATTACATCACTGCACTACGTGTAGCCGTATGAAACCACAGTGTTGCAAGTGTATTGAAAATAAAAGTGTTTGCCAAAACTCGAAACATTCGCAAGAAATACATGTAGCTGACAAAATACCCATGCAAACCTTGTCAGCAGTAATAGGTTAGATTAACTCGTAAGCGTTAGGTTAAAATGAGTCAGCCGATAATTAAGTAATGCCAAATACTATGTCAAATTATATTTATACTCAGCCCCGAAACCATAATTACACTTAATTGCCTCAGTATAAGAACTTCAAAACTTCTTTAAGAATGTCACAAAATATGAGACAGATACAAGCAGAGACCAGCGGAAAGTGAGTAAAAGATTTGCGTAACATTCTTCTCTTTATCTGTTAGGAATGCATTTAAAAGGGGTGAAGAACAATGTATACATTACATGAACACGTGGTGGATAATCACGAAATAGATACCAATGTAGTGATTTCTGCATGAATTTTCATCCTTCAAGTGGTAATAATTCGTGGAATGTATGATGATGCCAAAGCAGCTTGAGCGAGTATTATAACAAGCGCTCACAGCAAATATACTAAGTGCATACACATTACCTGATTTCAGGTGTACAGACCCACAGGGGAGCATTTCAATACTCGTCTACCACCAAACATGTGAGACTACGACACAGCACATTACTCGACAGGTCCTCGACATGATAACAGTGACGTCATCTGCCCCCAACCTAAACTATGGCAATCAAAGAGATATATATCATCCATGTGTTGAGGTATACGATCACAAGGATAACGAAGCTCACCTCCATTTATCACCATGTTCGCATATTTAAGTGAATTATAGACTATATGCATTAATCTCAATTAGCAGTCAAACCCTACCATGGTAATTTTGATACACACACTGATGGAAATGTTTCTTTTTTCAGGATGGGAGACAGTGAGATGTCCTGAGTCAGCGACCTGAGAAAAAAACGACCTGCAATACGGACTTAAAATAATGGGCTGTGAGTCCGCATGGAAAGTAGCTCACCAAGTCTAGACGTTGAACGACGTATTATCACAACAGCGACGTATCCGAATGAAGTGAGGCCGTCATCACTAACGCATTGTCTTTAGCAGAGGTGAAGTCAAGTGTATAATTTTTTAAAGTATGTAACCCTCCGCCCTCCACACTTCGTATGGGTAATACGTTTAAAGGCGCATAGGCAATATTATTTGAATAATCCGCGTGATTTGCGTTGCATCAATGTAGGGACCAAGTGGATAATGATACAGACTACTTACAAGAACAATCTACTACCCTCTTGAAACTCACTAAGAAAATATCTGCTCCGAATACGAGGGAGAAATTAGAAGTTAAGTGCTTTGAAGCTATTCGAGAGGAAAAGTTCAATATGGTGGCCAGATGGGTAGATAGCGATGTGGGACAACTTGAAACATCCCCTTAGAAAAATTTTACAAGACTGTGCTTAAACTGACACACAATATTTTTAATCGCAACGCAATCTGACATTTAAAAATCCCTACAAAAGAATGGCCCTGACTAACATTAACCTATACCTTTCACAAATCACTTACCTCACCAAAAATCTTCGTTACTCGAACTACTGCCATACAGCGAGCGCCACTACTGCCAGCTAGAAAAAAAAGATTCAAACTATGGAAGGCACTAACTACTGATAGGCATAATTAGCGAATCAAGGATTTTAATAGACAACAAACAATGTATTTACCTTAATAGTCATAATATATATAGCAGTTCATGACATCCATTCTTACAAATTTCAAAACTCCACCATGTCTCTCCACACATCCACCACTGCTGGCGGCTCACCTCCAACTGCACAACGCTACGCCCTGTTAACAGCCAACTGCCCAACATTACAATGGCAGACAAGTATGCAAACCAGCCACAGACTGTACACGGCACAGCCAGTGATTTTCATACAAGGCGCTACTGGCGGCGGCGTTACCAATAAAAAAACCTAAACAGCCTGCTTACATAGCCCCCATGCTCCCCACCAAAAAATTTACAAATTGTTTTGGGCAGTGGCCAATAATGATTTGATAAAATTTTTCATATTTACAATAACAAAGATATCAAATGCACACACTTATTGATACAATGTTGGTCAAAGCTAAAATTTTCTCACAGTCCATAAAGACAGTCCTGATCATTCATCATAGTAAAATTGCAATTTTTTTTCAAACTCTGAGCAGTAAAAGAAAATGCACACAGAAGTAGTGGATTTCTATGCAGTCTTGAAGAAGTAGTGTTGTCCTTCCAACGGAAAGGCTGTGCTGACTTTTGACATGCAGATAGGTACTGGGCCACAACAGAGCAAACCCACAGCAGAGTCAGTCGAAGTTTTGAAGAATATTGGTAGGTAGGTCATCAGAGCAGACTCACTGTGGTTCTGGTAGAGATTATGTTATTGGTGGGCCACCAGAGGTGCAGAGCCACTGCTGTCCTTGTAGAAATAATGGTACTTGTGCGTCATCAAAGGTGTAGACCCACTGTAGTCCTTGTAGAGATGGCCAGCAGCCATCTGCTGCGACTCTGCAGGTGCATGATCACCATCGAAGAGTTTTGCAAAGAATATAGCAAGTCCATAAACCACCACTTGTGCACTCACATACTGTTTGGTATGTCCTTAGAACCAGCAATGCTGTTAAGCACTCCCTTGCTGAATTATCAACACACGTGCAAGCACTATCAGTCCTCATTTTTTTTCACATATTGTGCATATATTATGACCAACAGAAACATGTGCACTGAAATGAAACTTAATTTGAAGAAATGGTGTCCATACAATTATAAATTTAGAACATAAGAATACAATTACAAAGGTACAAAATACATCATTAAAAACATAATAGTACAGATAAGATTTGTAGTGATACAGGATTTACAAAAGAATACAAATAGCTATATACATCAGTGTTACAAGAATTATGACATAAATAAACAAAATAAGGAGAACAGATTCGAAACATTAATTTCACACATGAGCATTTAAATAAAACATAATAAATAATGTCTAAACATCTTTACAAAGTAAATAACATAGTACATAAACATATAGCGGAATAATACAAAAGGAAAGGACAGGGTTTGTTTTAGTGCAGTATTTTGCAAATAAAACTTTCTTTAGTTCTTGGAAATCTCCCTTCGTTCTTTATTATTTCCAAGAAGTCATATCCATGCCTGTTTTCTGCACTTTTTTCATATAACTTCTCAATGCATTTCTTCCCATTCTTCACAACTCATTCTCTTATAGAGTCAACCCCCTCATAAGCTAACTTAAATCTACTGAGCTCAGATGCATAAACTAAGGGACGAGGCAATGCAGCAGCACAAAACAATTAACACAAACAGCAATGACAAAAAATGCAAATTGGCAAAGTAAGCAGCACTATCTAAATTATCAAAGCAATTGCAATATTGCAACTAATATAAGGACCTGTGCAGCAAACAAGGAAAATGGCTTAACAGAGAAATACATAGTGAAATTCAATAGCACTATGCCTGGTAAACAGCAGCAGCAAACGCTATAACTTGTACCTAAACATGACACAGCTCAAGCAGAAAAAATATTACAATAATATGGCCATATTTAATACCTATGTCACATCCCTTAACACTAGTGTAATGCATCACAATAACTTACTCTACCAAAAAAATTACCAAGTAATTGAAAAGAAAATTATGTACGCAGTTACTGTTATTAATCCCTTCTTATAGTTCTTTCCTTTCCAAGTGCTCCTTTTTTGAAGAACGTGGATCATAAAATTATTATTTAATAGATTTCTTGACAGAAAGTGTTCACATTAGTAAATGCATTTAATTTTATTTTATAAACCAATGCTACAACAAAGCTGGAAAACAGATATCAAATGAAATAAGCAACTATGAAAAGCAAAGCATAAAAATATCATTCAATAGTTATGTGACATTTCATAAGTTAATAGAAATTCTCTCAAATCTCGTAGAAAGAGTTTGTCATAATCAGGTGTGCAGCTGTAAGTATCTTTCCAAGTAATGACATGAACTATTTGCGATGCTTTCTACAAAGGAATCTCAATGGCGAGGATAATGGCCTCTTTTTTTCTCCACATAATGGCTTTCTTTTGTCAGATGACTATCTCTCAGCTGGGCGCCCAAAACTCATTATGTCAAGGTCACTTACCATTCTTACCGAATTATTATGTCAGCAGTTTTCGCTACAGTGGCAGTCTCACATTAAAAAAAATTTTACAGGTTGAGAATTTGTGTTACAAATGTGTAGAAACAAAATCCTATAAATATAACACTGCCCAAAAAATTTTCGGCTGCATTGTGATACATTACGCATTTCCAGACATTTCATAACTCTTAAAGTACGATTCTTGGTTTCCAACATTCTTTTACAAAAACCAGAGTCGCTAACCACTACTCTTTAATCCTTACCGTATTACACATATACATATTCACTTCAATATTTCATCATAACAGATATGTAGCATAATAAGATTGCTCATATAGCATCAGATTATTTATCATAAACATACCTCAACAGCATAATACACATCGTCGTCGTAATAATAACATCATAACACCTCAGTCAAATCTCAAAATCGTCGTAGCTTCATCCAATAATTTCAAAACGTAAAGAAAATTCTCTGCTCATTCTAATAGTGTCATCTACTTCAAACGTACTGTAAAAATCATGATCCCATACCAAATATATCATTCAAAGCTCTCATGATATCACAATGGTTCCGAAAAAATATGAACAGTTCACAAAGTACAGACAAAATACAATTTCATAAGTGTGAAATTATCCAACTGTGTAATTGCGTAAACATCTGTCACTGATGCAGTCAAAAAAAGTTTGTCTCTCTCAGTTAAATGATCAGATAGCTGTGTAATTTATGTGTTAGAGAAATATGGTGCCGATGTGTAATGTTGTATAAGCAAATACCATAATAGCTAGGGCTCCTTGTGTTTGACATACACATGGCACACAACGTAAGCGTGTACCCCCATGAGGATTAATGTAATTATATCCTCAGATGTTGCAGATTACCGCAATAGAATGAAATGTATCACGGAAAACCTTTGTATCATTGTACTTCAAATATCTTTGAAAATAAATGTTTTAAGTAGAAAATTAGTCACTCAAATACATGTACTGTAGAGCTAAACTGTGCGTCGTGTTGTAAGATAATCTCTGTGAAAGTGTCGTAGTTATCGTCCTCCGAAAGCTAAGTTCTGCAGAAGTCAATGTACTTACCTCAGATAAACAAAAGTGAAATGCTATGCGTATAGATATCGTGGTTATTACGTACCTTATCGTGATCAAGAAAGTACTATAATGTAACGCATTGTTGTGCTACAGAAAAGGCTGTCTCATTGTAGCTATACCACACAGTTAGTACTAAAACAAGTTTTACTTTCCAGAAGAATTCAGAAAAACTGTGCAGATATAAAACAGAAACATCTCAAAAGCAAGATTGTAAATTGTCACTCATTAGTAGCGTCGTGATATAATCGTGTAGCTGTCACATATACTAACCACTGTGTCTCTGGTATCTCACAGAAAGTACTTTAAATCCAGAATGTATTTTCAAGTAAACCAAAATGTTGCATTAAAATATCATTAGCAGTACTGCTACATGTTATAAGTATGTGAGCCTTATGGTCGTTATGTAATCCGTGCCATTAACATGCAAGAATGTACACACACACAATAACACTGTGTCGTCTGTTCACTATAACAATGCATTCGTAATTTCTGTTTACAAATGTTCCCTAGGTTCGAGACTGGATAGTGAACTTCAAACATTGTTGTCTCCTGTGATAATAAGTGTTCCGGTTGCCATATTGTCTGTTTCTATGATTGTCTGTGTGATATTCATTACTGCAGAAATGCGATCTTTCTCTGTAATTATTACTCTGCTAGTGGTTGTCATATGGGTGGTGTCTGTGTTCACGATTTACGTTGTAAGAATAGCCTTGTCGTGTATTATTTCTGTCATCGCGGAATTGTGACAGATGTGACCTGTAATTGTTGTGCTCCTGTTTTCGCGTTCCGCTACTGTCAATGTTAATTTCCATTTCTTGTAACAGTTCCTGAAAACCTTCAATGTCGTCTTTGCAACGTTCTGCCAAATTAATATGTCGTAAATGTTCAAGTAATTCAGTTAAGCAAATGCAGATGAGTTCTGAGGGGCTGTATGGGTTTGACAGGTACTGATTCTTGTGCAACATGTCTTCAAAATATTTCACAAGACTGGAAAATTCAGATTGTTCGAAGCGTTTCATCATTATGATGCTATGATTTTCTCGGTCTTGTGTAGCTTGAGACCAATACGCTGAGAGTAAGGCATGATAAATTCTCCTTCACTGTGACAATCGTAAATGACCAATCGCATTCTTACAGCTGGTTCCTTCTCCAAGTAGCCACACATAAATTCTAACCTGTGCTCCAACGACCAGTTGGGAGGAAAACAATGAGAGAATTGATGAAGCCATGCTTGTGGATGAATGTCGTTGTCAGAATTCATAAATGTTTTGAATTTAAGTTTAGTAATGAACATCTTGTAGTCAAAATCATTGTGTCGGCGAGTCGCATATCGGTCATTGTTACGTCGTGTCGACGGTTCCATCTCAAAATTCGGTGCACCTTGCAAATTTCTTTCATAATTTTCGAAATGCCCTGTGTTATTATTTTGTGGCTTTTCTGTATTTCTAAGTCCCTCTTCCCGTGTTGGAGGGTGAGTGTCCTCTGAAATACGTAATTTTTGTATTACCTGCGTCAACTGATCTTGTACATCCCTGATTTCTCATTTTTGCTGTGTATTGATTTGATTTTGATTTTGTTAGAATTTTCTGATTGGTCATACTCTTTTGTGTCAATGAAGGCTATGGGTCTTGTGTCATTCAGATCATCATCTACCTTTGTAGATAAGTTAGTGAACTGATCCGAAAGTTCTGCTACTTTCTCCGATAGTGAACACATTTCCTCAGTGTGTTTTTCTGAACAAGTTTCAGCGTGTCCATTTGTGTTGAAATCGAATCTACTGTGTCCTTTACGTTTTCCTGAGTTAGTGCAAGTTGCGTAACCAAATCGGTGGATGCAGCTGAGTCCATTTTAGCTTGCAAGGTGTCGTGATTTTCACGAACAATAGTTTGCAGTTCTTTTATGACTGCTTCATGATTCTGTAATGCATTTCCATGCCGCGAAAAAATAGGTTGGAAATGCTCACAAATTTGTGTTTTTACATCATTACAGAGTTTTTGACCTTTCGATTCAATGTTATGTAACTCAGTAGTTAAATGTTCACGTGTTTGTTCAAGTGTGGCGTCTAACTTCCAAAGATTTTGTTCCATTGTGTCTAACTGTTGCTGTGTTTGTCTCTTATTTTGTTTCATTTGTTGCATTAATTGCAATAATAATGTATTAGTGCCTGGAATCAGTTCCTGTATGCTTTTCGGCAGTGCATTAGCACTGGCAACATTCACATTTTGACAAGCAGAAAATGTGTCTTCACTTATTCGAGAAAACGGTGAGGATGCAAAACCTGAATGTACAGTATTTGCAAGATTGTATCCTGTCATTTCGAATTCCTGATGGGAGTTGTTGCTGAGCGATCGATCGGAAATGCTTTCCTGTTCACTAATTGTTTCACTGCCTACATGATTATTTGCAGCCTGTTCCATTTCCCTATGGACTATTACCAAATTATTACTTTGAACATTAGTTAATTCATTACATGGTGGCGCTAACACACTGGTTTTGTCTTCACTGTCATTTCTCAGTTTACTTTGGAGCCTAGGTATTACGTTTTTCACATGCCATTATTGTCACAATATTTCACACGACAACACAGATAAACACAATTTAAAGATCAAAAATAAGAGAACACATGAACATAGCAAATAATATCTAGTTAATTGCAAGTGCAGCTGCGAAATACTTGGTGCAAATCTACATGCATGCCACAACTGTTTTACTGTACAACAATGAAAGACTACAACTACAAAGAAGATTCTCCCTACAATTATTAGCTAGCAATAAACTATATCTGCACTAATTACACAAAGTACAAGAAAAAAAATCAGAAGATTCCAGTGAGGTATCCTGGCAGGGTCGCCAAATGAAACGTCCCCTTAGAAAAATTTTACAAGACTGTGCTTAAACTGACACACAATATCTTTTAGCGCAACACCAACTGACTTTTAAAAATCCCTACGAAACTAGCCACAGACTGCACACAGCACAACCAGTGATTTTCATACAAAGTGCTACGTGGAGTTACCAATAAAAAAACCTTAACAGCCTACTTACAAACTTACTGAGAGTATGGTGATATGTTTGTCAAGTTACCAAACCTTTACTTGGTTCTTACAAGACTGAATTTTCGATCGATACCTTAGTACTAACAGAGTAGCTACTGAAGTTCCTAGTCGAATTACAGTAACAAGGTGAAAATCAGGCTTGGAAGTACCATAGATTTTATAAACTACTATATTCAAAGTACAAATGACATGTAAGGTTTTATATTAATACACCAGGGTGGCGCAGTGTAGTCTCAATGAAAAACGTGAGTATTTGTACAAGGAATTCATAGCCCCATGACGACTTCAGGAAATAATTTCAAAGTACGTCTGGCGAATGCAATAAATCGGAGAGCTATTAAAAGTGCATGAGTGGAATATCAGGCGCACAGTAAAAGCGCATAGTGTAACAGATGATATGGATAATATTATAGAATGGAGAAAGTCAAGAGAACTGATATAGGTTTTTGTCTGCTTCGAGACCACAATGATTCGAGGATTTAAAAATGGTAGTACATCAGGTTGACACCATCCTTTACGTGGACCTGAAGCGAAAGACGGAGACCGAGATACGGAAACGAAGCTGTGCAAGGAAGGTGCAAAAGGCAATCTGTTGCCTAATCTACATTTCTGTTTCTCCTGATTTTGAATGGATAACGTTTTCATATCTCGGGATCTAAGTCAAGCCCACTATGAGATTCCATTGATTGAAGATATCAAGGTGATCACGTCCTTTTGCAAACGATCGGAATCTGTACGAATTTAACTGTGTCGTAATTAGACTCTAACCAGAGTGGCGTTCTGAGATGCCTGCAAGACAGTGTTTTTCAAGATACCATATTTAAAATTGGCTATCACCACCTGGATGGCTTGGTTATCCGTAGCGATAATTTCTTTGAGCATGTGTGGCACGCCGTAGCGTTCTCGCTTCCCACGCCCGGGTTCCCGGGTTCGATTCCCGGCTGGGTCAGGGATTTTCTCTGCCTCGTGATGGCTGGGTGTTGTGTGCTGTCCTTAGGTTAGTTAGGTTTACGTAGTTCTAAGTTCTAGATGACGGATGACCTCAGGTGTTGACTCCCATAGTGCTAAGAGCCATTTGAACCTTTTTTGGGTCCTTTGAATGGCTTGAGAAAGAACGGAAGGAAATCTGAATTGGATCCTTCCCAACAAGCTGCCTCTGAGGTCTTGAGTATGAGATAGCAATAGCCCAGAAATGGTGACTCCTGACCTTTCCAATGAATTTTAAGTCCAAAACGATGCGTCTATGATACGTGTTGGAACTGTTCTTCAACAGGAACACAGGTCGGACAGGCAACCGATGGTGTATACCTCTCGGAGTGTGTCATGGCCAAAAGCTAAATAATCAGCTTAAGAATTGGAAGCGTAGGCCATTCTGCTTGCCCTCGAGATACCGTGTAAATCCAGAGCGTTGTCATAAACAGGCCCTTAGTTGAGGGCTAGGAAGGGCAAGATGGTCGTAGCACATCGCCAGATGAGACGTCCACATCTCCACCTTGCAGTTATAAAGCCATTACCGGGATTATGTATGCAAGTTCTGCTGTCACGATCCGGAAACCGATTTAGACGGTTTTTTTATAGATGCCTTTACCCGCTTACTTGGTTGTAGTCGGTGAAGATTTGCTATTGATTCTGATAAGAACAACCTATTTCTTCTTATCAGCATCGGTAGCCAACCACCACCGACCACGATCGTTCAGGTAAACATGTTGACGTCGCAAGATGAAGATGAACAGACAGAGAAAGTATATGAGAAAACTGAAAGGCTAATATCTCACGTAAAGAGAGATGAAAATCTAATAGTCAAGGGAGTTGGAATGAAGTTGTAGGGGAATGAGTACAACAAGCGGTTAGAGAAGAATGGGGGTTTGGAACACGATAATTTATATAATTTACGAAAAATGAATGAGCTGTCACATTTTGAGTTTCATGTTTTGAACAAATCTAATTTAATAGTTAATTATCTCAGTTTTTACCACAGTTTTTAATAGATTTGGAAAATTATAGAGTTTTATACACCTGTAAATATGGTTTATATGCTGTGCAAAATTCATCGAACAATCTCACTTATGGAGAAAAGTATAACTATAGCAACAAATGCATCCAATAATAAGTAGAAAAATGATGAAATTTCACATGTAAAAAAATATTTTTTATGATTTGAACTTCCATTGCTACGAGTGCGAATCCTGAATCCTTCCTGGTCATGCTCAATTCACTTGCAAAAGTTTATACAATGGAAATTAAAATGTCCTGTGGTGCCTTTCCTGCTCCACGTGGGCCCGTTTGACGTCCTACCCAACTTAATGACTTTCCAAGAAGATTGTGAAGGAGCAGTTCAATCGCTAATCACATATTAAAACACAGGTAAAAACATCACTATATTTTAATCGGATTGAAAAACTACGGCATTCATATTTAACAATAAAGACAATATTATTGAAGAATTAAATGCTGAACTGACGAACTATGTCATAATATAATGAGTGTAATTTTTATCCCGAGATTGAGTTACAGCGGCAAGACCCGTCCTGGAGGTAGTTCCATTAGACATCACCAGATCGTGAGACGAGAGAAATGTTCAGAATGGGACAGAATCACAATTGCATTTTTTGTTTATTAATTAGTTGCTGTTGTTACGCGTGAGTAGCACCCTTACATGATTTTCCAGTCCGTGTTCAACTGTTACTTTTATTACTCAAGTCCACATTGCAATAAAATCCTATGGCAGATACGAGAAGAGTCACTCAAGAGATCGAACAGAACTGAGATTTTTCGAACTATAACGTAAGCTGGTCGAAAAGTCCGCAGCGTGTTCAAACGCAGCCCTAAGTGACAGGTATTCGTCGTAATGTTTACGGTACTACAGGAGCGATGGCACCTCCAGCCCAGATGCTGACGCCATCTGCAAGGGCATTACTAATTTCCAGACCAATCACAAGCCTTCTACGGCGAATATAGGGCCAACAAACGAGAAGTTTCGACAGTCAGTTGCTCCTGACGAGGACTATGGGACTATGGAGATATTCGTCGAAGACTTGAGGTTTTTACCTTTGAACTGATGAAGCAAGAAGTCCGAGAATGCTTTACGCTGCAGCGCTGTTGGGATATACTGCGTTATCTTATTTCTGATATTGTCTTCGGACTTTTAATATTGCAATGGTCCCAAAGCGCTTGAACTGGGCTTGCCTCAAGGTAGTTCCACTTCTGTCGATGACTCTTCATTATCTACCGAGACGTCCTCAGTCCTGTCACATTTTTATACCCCACATAAGGTTATTTTTTGTAATAAGCGTTGTGTGGTTCTGAGTAAAATAGAGAGACTTAACCTCGTTTCACAGGTAATATAAGATTAGGATGGTTTATCACTGAAGAAATGAATCCTGTAAACGAATCCGCCATCACGTGAGAAGCATTATATAAAAATTCAACATAGCATTCATATACATAGTATAACACATATGATCAAGGTGGTGAGTTGGAAATAAAGAAAAAGTTAAGTTACCTGCCGCGTATCGTCAGGTAATCCGCTAGGTAACAGCAAACTTATTTATTTTATTTATTTATTTACTGGACCTGATTTAATTATGACCACCATGCCCTCTCTTACATCGGACCATTTTTTCACACTACCTTCTGTTTTATGCCTTACTTATCTACGAAATAACAGTTATAATATGACAGCTATTACTGAAATGGTCTTACTGTCTGAAGCGGAAGTGTTAGTGACTTATATTCACTATGAGCTAATAAGGCTAATAGGCAGCACTTGTACTACTGCAGCTGTTGCCACTAACTGCGATAATAGTGTTATTAAAAATAATCACAATAATAAAGACCACAGAGGGATAAAATAGATGCTTACTGATATAGCAGGTTCTAGGCGAAGGAAATTTAAGGAGGCTGCATCGGGTACGAATTTATGTTAAAGCGCTACATTATAGTAATAATCTTGAAGTTTCCATTACAATTTTGTTTTTATTTCAGAAGGTACGAGTACAAAACGAAACACACGCTTAAAACAGGTACCTACCACTAAAAATACTAAGAGAAAACATCTGACATAAGACTGCACTCCGTTACAAAGCCACCAAATGATATAATAATCAAAATGTTTCTAATCCTCTGGACTTTCTCAAGAACAGTTGATAACAGATATGTTCCTTCATGATGTTATATTTTATCAACTATACCTCTGAAAAGTAATTAATATGAATTATAGGCTTCAAAACAGTATTTTTCCTCAATTTTTTGTGACATGTCAGCAATTTGTTTTCTCAGTTTTTTGTTTAAGTTTTGTCTTTCCTTGGGCAGTATTATTGAGCAGCTGTTACTGACGTTGCTATGAAATATCGTCCAGAGGCCATCTTTTCGAGCTGCTGGTACCTTTCGGGCGCCCAGGCTCAGGTAAGAGATATTAAATTTCTGTCATCCTTCGGCTTCCCAAGTAATTAAAAACCTCGGGCAAAGTTGGTCGAAAAGGGCTTTCATTTATTGCAAACGTTTGATAAAACGGGCCAATAAAAAGCCTTCTGCTGTCCTCCACGTTGTCTGCCGTTTACTTTCGGCTCCTCTCTGCGCCATCTCAGACAATGGCCGAAGTTACAACAATATTGTCTTTCCTCTCTTCAACAGCCAATAATAGTTGGACATAGTTACCCTCTTCACTTCGCTGTTGGCATTCAGCTTGGAAAAAAGCATTCGCTTTTGTTTCCGACTGACAGCGATCTGAAATACAAGCACAGAAGGAGAATGGTCGAAACGGAGATTCTCTCGTCAGAAGAATGCTATTTCTCTCTCGAGTTGTTGTTTGGTTCTTTCTGAAGGAACGTAATAACGCGACTCTCTGTCTGGAAGTTTTCTTAGCGTGATGTGATTTTGTACGTCGACAGCGGACAAGGATTTCAACTCCAATAGGAATACGCATTGTAAATGGGACAAAGAGTGGAGTTAATTCCGACTCTGACGAGGCACACTGTAGACAATTCAGTACACTTCATAGAACTGTACAAACTATGAAAATAGTCTACCGAAACATGAAGTACAAAAATGGACTGCATTACGTTTTGGGGGTCACAGATAGTTCACAATCTTAATAATGTAAAACCGACACTCTCAACTAAAAATAGACCTGGAGTTTGGCTTGATTTTCAGTAAGCATAATTGCTACTACAAGTGATCTGAAAGTGAAAAGGCTAAATTTTTATTCGTGTACTGATTCGAAGATAAGTTACGGTATTACTGTTTAGGAAAAAATCAAAAGTTTCAGACAGAATTTCCAGAACACAGAAGCTTATTATACTCTGTATATGCGCTGTTACGTCTAAAACATTCTGCAAAGATCTATTGAAAGCAACACAAAATTTTGATAGTTCTTTCACCATAAATAGGTTCCTTAGCGCCCTGTGTCTTTATCAATATTTATCTTATTTGGAAAACACGAAATAAAGTATGTAAATAGACTAGAAACGTATGTAACCCCTATAGAGATCAAACATTGGTACAGAAAGGAAACAAATACGTAGCCATGCCCTTACTTAACAAACCACCAGAGAACATTAATTGTCTTAGGCTTGTATTACACCATCATATTTATTTGTAGAAGTAGATATGTCAAAAATTTATCTCAAAGAAATTTCATTTGGCAATAGGGAACTTCGTCAATTCTCGCCTGTAGTCAAATAAATATCATCAAATCTACGGCTTCCTGTAGATTTGATCACAAAATTCGTTCGTCCTCTGTTTACTGAAATGTAAAATTTAACCGCTTGGAACACTGTCGTCGCCATAGCTATTTGATGTCTCTGTAGTGTGTTATCATCTACTTCTGGAAACATTCAGGCAGATTTTCAGCAACCCAGAATAGAGAATGTGGTCACACTCCAAATATAAAATTCTTTCTTAGTTTTCCATTCTACTTTGTCTATTTTGGAGCTCTGGATGCCGCAACTTAAAAAGTAGCTTCATCTGTTCCGTACTTTTTATTAATGTTGTAGTTGTTGGAACACTAATTCCATTATTTAAAACTATTCAAAAGTAAAAGAAAATAGTTCTTACTACCCGTAGAGTGCACTAAACATTTATTAACCTTTACATATTCCCCCTACACAGCATTATAAATAGCTTCACATGTTTCTGAAATTATTTTGGTTCATGGGCAATGTGATATTCGCGTTCTGAATTGTAAACTACAGTATCTCTCTCCGGTATCAAGAAATCCCAGTCTCACAGTCTCCCTCTCGTCTACAGTTATAACATTTCTCAAGAGAGTATTCTCTTTTGTAATATGAGAAGCCACTTTACTGAGCAAATATTGAAATACACTCTCATCCATTCGTAAGTGCTTTATTGATGACTTGACGTCCTCCATTTGCAGCTCTCGTAACAAATGCTGAACGCTTTTATTATCTCGACGTAATACCTATGGCTTCATCCAGGTTGATAGATCTCGATCTTCCACCATAATCGAGTCCATCAACATGAGGTAGCAAATATGATGTAGCCAAGGAGGTGGAAACGTGGGTTCTACTATGCCAAGACTGCTTGGTATCTACGACAGGAAAACACAATTAATTAGCAGGAGTACAAAATAAGAAAACAATTTATTACTTAAATTTTTTGTAGTCCATGATCTGTAAGTTGACTATTATAAAAGACCCGACTAGACTAAGAGTCTGTAGAATGACATAATTTACAAGTCACAAATCTTGCAGCGAGGAATTAATCTCTCGTAATCTTGAATGTCGAATCTGGTGAATTTGAAGACTAACTTGGAACTGAGCTACGAAGACTTGATGGCAGCAATGACTGAGTGCAGATGATGACTAACATCGGCACCGGCTTACGACCTGTTGACTGGCACAACTGCACTACACTCCTGCAACACATGAAGTGGTCTCGCGGCACCTCGTGCGGAGCATAAGTAGTGCAACTGGCTGTATACTCTTTGGATAGCACCGCCGTTCTTCTGTTCCGTTTATCGAGAGAATCGCATCCGGCGGATCGATCTCTCAGGCGGCACTGTGATCGCATGACTTTTTTCCGCCGCATTTCTTCCAAATACACACACAATGCAATTGTGGTGCTAGCAGCTGCGGCACATAATAGTAAGTTGCCGCCATCTTGAAATTTGACGAAAAATATGACGACAGTGTAATACCCATTTTTAGAGCCACATGAAAGATCTTTGTGAAAGAAATTTGACGAATATTTGATCGTATTTCTTTGTCAGAGGAAATTGATAGTGTAATACTGCCCTTATAGATAATGTGGTGGAGATACAGACCGAAATAAAAAAAAATCCCTTTCTTCAGTTCCGTCTCCTCCAGTGTGAGTAAATCAATGTTTTGGCTTAAATTAAAATTTTAACTGTAATTTTAATATAAATAGTTCAGATTTTTAAATCATTTCATTGTAATACGCTTAAACTAAGTGAACATTCCTGACTTCACTCCACGACCCAACGACCCCTGAACGCGGAATCCAAGGCGCACAAATGTAATAATTGTGCTGTTAGTGACCATCCGTTCGAAGACTGCTTTGTTGTAGCTCTCTATGCTACTCCATTCTGTGCAGGTCTTCTCATCTCCAAATAACTATCACAACCTACACTCATTTTCATCAGTTTACTGTTCTCATCTTTTGGT
Source organism: Schistocerca gregaria (assembly GCF_023897955.1). NCBI lineage: Eukaryota > Metazoa > Arthropoda > Insecta > Orthoptera > Acrididae > Schistocerca > Schistocerca gregaria. The sequence goes on along the minus strand of NC_064925.1, from coordinate 422,939,624 downwards.
CTCCCTCTACAATTACAATACTCTCCCCACTCCCCACACCTCACAAAACTACCCACACTCATTTCTCTTCTATAATAAGCTTATGATTTGTTCATGTCTCAGAATGTCTCCTATCAACTGATCCATTCTTTTAGTCAAGTTGTGCCAAAAATTTTGGTTAGTTACACGATCTCCCCATCTATCCTTCGGCACCATTCTGTAGCAAAACATGTTTAAGGATTCTGTTCTCTTCTTAGCCTGTCTTAATCAATTCCCAACCACTGCTTCCGTTCCATGCCCTTCTACTCTTACAACTGCCGTCTGGTTACTGCAGAAGTCGTCAATAACCTTTCTCTCCATGTATTTTATCCGTGCTACCCTCACAGTTTCAAAGAGTGAATTCCTGTCTACATTCATAAACTTTCTGTATTTATTTTAAAGTATGGTGTGGAACGTGCCTGATACACCCATAAAAATATGTTTTGCATCACCTTGGTTCCTAGAGTTCCTGAACATGTACAGAAAATTGGAATACAGATCAACATAAGATCATTTACGCCCTTTTTATTGCTCATGAAAATGACACATTGTATATTGTTCCACCATACAGCAAGACCTTCAGAGTCTGTGGTCCAGATTGCTGTACACACCGGTACGTCTAATAAGCAGTAGCACGTCCTCTTGCATTGATACATGCCTGTATTCGTCATAGCATGCTATCCACAAGTTCATCAAGCTCTGTTGGTCCAGATTGTCCCACTCCTCAAAGGCGATTCGGCGTGGATCCCTCAGAGCGGTTGGTGGGTCATGTCGTCCAGAAATAGCCCTTTGCAATCTATTCCAGGCATGTTCGATAGGGTTCATGTCTGCAGAAAATGCTGGCTACTCTAGTCGAGCGATGTCGTTATCCTGAAGGAAGTCTTTCACAAGATGTGCATGCTGTGGGTGCGAATTGTCGTCCATGAAGACGAATGCCTCCAATATGCTGCGGATATGGTTGCACTATCGGTCGGAGGATGGCATTCACGTATCGTACAGCCGTTACAGCACCCTCCATGGCGACCAGCGGCATACGTCGGCTCCACATAATGTCACCCCGAAACAGCAGGGAACCACCACGTTGCTGCACTTGCTGGACAGTGTGTCTAAGTAGTTCAGCCTGACCAGGTTGCCTCCGAACACGTCTCTGACGATTGTCTGGTTGAAGGCATATGTGACACTCATCGGTGATGCCAATCCTGAACAGTCCATTTAGCACGTTGTTGGGACCATCTGTACCGCACTGCACGGTGTCGCGGTTGCAAAGATGGACCTCGCATGAGGTTGTGCATTACGCAGTCTATTGCGCGCAGTTTGAGTCGTAACACGATGTCCTGTGGCTGCAAGAAAAGCATTATTCAACATGGTGGCGTTGCTGTCAAGGTTCCTCCGAGCCACAATCCGTAGGTATCAGTCATCCACTGCAGTAGTAGCCCTTGGGCGCCCTGAGCGATGCACGTCATCCTCGGCCGGAGTGGCCGATCGGTTCTAGGCGCTACAGTCTGGAGCCGCGCGACCGCTGTGGTCGCAGGATCGAATCCAGCCTCGGGAATAGATGTGCGTGATGTCTTAGGTTAGTTAGATTTAAGTTGTTCTAAGTTCTAGGGGACTGATGACCGCAGAAGTTAAGTCCCAGAGCCATTTGAACAATTTGAGGCATGTCATCAACAGTTCCTGTCTTCCTGTATCTCCTCCATGTCCGAACAACGTATCGTTGGTTCACTCTGAGACGCCTGGACACTTACTTGTTGAGTGCCCTTCCTAGCACAAAGTAACATTGCGGAAGCGATCGAAGCGTGGTATTGACCGTCTAGCCATGGTTGAACGACAGACAACACGAGTCGTGTACCTCCTTCCTGGTAAAATGATTGGAACTGATCGGCCGTCGGACCTCCTCTGTCTAATGGGCGCTGCTCATGCATGGTTGTTTACATCTTTGGTAGGGCTTAGCGACATCTCTGAACAGTGAAAGTGACTGTATCTATGATACAATATCCACAGTCAGGAAATCTGGGAACCAGGGGCAGCACGAATTGTGACAGGTATGCTGTACCCACGGGAGAGTGTCGTGGTAATACTGAGAATCTTGAAGACAACCGTCAGTTATCCCATAGAACCTAACCATTAACCTTTCAAGGAGCTGTGTGAAGTGAGTAACCTTAGAATATACTACAGACTCCTTCGTACTACTTTTGTAAGGACCGCTAAGACAACGTTAGACTAATTCCCGTGCGTAAAAAAATATTTAAGTAGTCATATTTCTTGCACCGGCACACACCAAAGGAACGGAATGAAATCCCAATAAACAAGGTACAGAGAGAAGTGGTTGCAGAGTGTGGATGTAGGTTTAGACGCAGGCATATAAGTTCGTAGCAGCACGTGACTGAAACAATGAAATACTCGTTCACCAGCAGTTATGTGTCCGAACACAGATACGATGTGGTTATCAGAGACGGAACGCATGTCCAGACTGGGAAATAGTGTAAAAGAGCATAGAAGTGACGAATGAGACAATTAACGACATCTGATGTATTCATTGCAAAGTGATCATCTCAGCATTTTATATAAGCGTTTTAGGAAACGTACGGAAAGTCTAAAACTGAATGAGTAGAAGGAGATTTGAATACCATCCCCACTCTCCTTTTCTGCCCCTAACGTAAAACAGAAAGATTTTTATGCAGTAGGGTGCATACACTTTGATTTTCAATCGCCCGAAGTCACACGACATCGTTGTACTTGACCTTAACACTAACCTAGCTATAGAAGACTAACTCTAATAAGAAATATATAATACGACGGCACGTGTCTGGATTAGAAGTGAAAAGTGATCCCACCATGTTAGAATTTTTAAACGTCATACAGGGAGCTCTCACCTAGATGCAATGGAAACGGAGAGACTCATCACGTTAATTTACCAACGCTTTTCTTTGTGGGCGCAGAGCGGCATCGCTGTCAGCAAAGAGCTTAATGGATGGAGGTTTCATGCGAAGTTACATTACCCAGTATATATTGTGACGTAGTCTCACAGTTAAAATGGTAACAGCTATTTGAAAGTGAATATTACGTGCCATTAAGATGCAAACTGCGGTATCAGGATAATGTTACATATTATTGGCATCTATCATACACAATAACAAAACAGAGTATTTTTCGTAACACATAACTCTGATTCATCCTTATTAATAAGTATGTGACTTTCAGAACTGTTATGCCAGGGTCAAAGTAGTCCCTGAGGGCCGGCAAGACATACTACAACACAAAGGACGAGGTGGGCTCCGTCCAAGGCGTACCAAAAGCATCATGGTAAACACCGCCTATTTACATACAAGATAATGGAAACAGACATTCCGAGCACTACTTCCTGCAGAGGGAGCTGAAGCCACGGCCTGAAGGAAGTATCACTACGCCAAAACCTGACTGGATGGAGAGAACTATTTAGTGGCTAGAACCAGCCCAGAAGTTCAGTTCACTCCGGATGCCGACCTCGTAGACTTCGACCACTGAATATTACTTCTTTACCTCTGAATAGGACTTTCTCTCGTGTGTGTGTGTGTGTGTGTGTGTGTGTGTGTGTGTGTGTGTGTGTGTGTGTGTGTGTGAGTGTGTGTGTGTGTGTGAGTGTGTGTGTTACCACGAATCTTTGTGGAAAATTAAAGGTGAACTTTTGTTTGTCTCAATTACGAGACTTTTACTGGCATTGTTAAAGTTACCTTTCCTTTGATGTTCAGTCATGAAGCTTGTAAACATAAATAAATAAAAGTTGTGTTTATGAAAAATTGCGCATTTTCGGTTACAACAAGAACTTTTAAAAAATCAAGTTAAAAAAAGCGCTGCAGTTTATTTTCGAGTGGAGCCAATATACCAATGGTTCCCTCTCATTTCAGTTTTGTTATAGACCTGCATGAATAATTATGAAGTATCTAAACTATCAGCGAAGGTTTCCTCACGCTGTTGTCTGCAATATCTCACTGATATTGCAGTATGAGGCCGAAGCGATGTGGACCGACGAGTTGTTATTTCGTATGTTTCGGATGATGCAAGGCGACGAATAAACTGATGATCCAATGAGACCCAACCTGCAGTGCGCGGAGGCTGCCCTTCAGGCTGGAGTTGCTTCTGTGATGTTTCTGAAGTGATTTTCGCTACACGACTCGGGCCCTCAAATTCAGGTCATCATGTGCACGAACCAGGGCTATTCGTTCAATATTATCGATGACCGAGTGTTCGGCTTTCTTCGTGATTAGCATACCGTGCATACTCCCGTCTTTCAAAACGACAACAGCCGTGTTCCATGTCTGCAGGCATGTGTTCCTGGTTTGATGAACACTCAGGAGCCACATCACACCTCAGTTGGCCCATTAAATTACCCAGTCAAAAGTACACAGATAATGTCTGTGAATAATTTGAACAACGGGTGAAACGTAGCAATCAACATATTTGCATTTTAAAAACTACACGGTATCTTAGTATCAGAGACTTGCTTCAACTTCATGTGGCAAATCTGAAGAAGGATTTAAGAAATAACTGCAGCAAGTCGCCTTCGCTCATTATTACTGCAGCAAGTCGGCTTTAATGATTTCCATGAACGGTTTCGAATCGCCTAGTGATGGATTCGTTCAGTGAATGTATGGGGCATAGATGTAGTCGTGCAGCTCTGGAAGACAAGGAAGGGAACACTTAAGCACAGTGTGTGGTGAAAATTATTTACATCGTAACATTGACTTTAAGGTCTTACAGTTGTTAGCATCCAGGGGTTTATTAAGCCGCTCTTATGACGTAAATACACTCCTGGAAATTGAAATAAGAACACCGTGAATTCATTGTCCCAGGAAAGGGAAACTTTATTGACACATTCCTGGGGTCAGATACATCACATGATCACACTGACAGAACCACAGGCACATAGACACAGGCAACAGAGCATGCACAATGTCGGCACTAGTACAGTGTATATCCACCTTTCACAGCAATGCAGGCTGCTATTCTCCCATGGAGACGATCGTAGAGATGCTGGATGTAGTCCTGTGGAACGGTTTGCCATGCCATTTCCACCTGGCGCCTCAGTTGGACCAGCGTTCGTGCTGGACGTGCAGACCGCGTGAGACGACGCTTCATCCAGTCCCAAACATGCTCAATGGGGGACAGATCCGGAGATCTTGCTGGCCAGGGTAGTTGACTTACACCTTCTAGAGCACGTTGGGTGGCACGGGATACATGCGGACGTACATTGTCCTGTTGGAACAGCAAGTTTCCTTGCCGGTCTAGGAATGGTAGAACGATGGGTTCGATGACGGTTTGGATGTACCGTGCACTATTCAGTGTCCCCTCGACGATCACCAGAGGTGTACGGCCAGTGTAGGAGATCGCTCCCCACACCATGATGCCGGGTGTTGGCCCTGTGTGCCTCGGTCGTATGCAGTCCTGATTGTGGCGCTCACCTGCACGGCGCCAAACACGCATACGACCATCATTGGCGCCAAGGCAGAAGCGACTCTCATCGCTAAAGACGACACGTCTCCATTCGTCCCTCCATTCACGCCTGTCGCGACAACACTGGAGGCGGGCTGCACGATGTTGGGGCGTGAGCGGAAGACGGCCTAACGGTGTGCGGGACCGTAGCCCAGCTTCATGGAGACGGTTGCGAATGGTCCTCGCCGATACCCCAGGAGCAACAGTGTCCCTAATTTGCTGGGAAGTGGCGGTGTGGTCCCGTACGGCACTGCGTAGGATCCTACGGTCTTGGCGTACATCCGTGCGTCGCTGCGGTCCGGTCCCTGGTCGACGGGCACGTGCACCTTCCGTCGACCACTGGCGACAACTTCGATGTACTGTGGAGACCTCACGCCCCACGTGTTGAGCAATTCGGCGGTACGTCCATCCGGCTTCCCGCATGCCCACTATACGCCCTCGCTCAAAGTCCGTCAACTGCACATACGGTTCACGTCCACGCTGTAGCGGCATGCTACCAGTCTTAAAGAGTGCGATGTAGCTCCGTATGCCACGGCAAACTGGCTGACACTGACGGCGGCGGTGCACAAATGCTGCGCAGCTAGCGCCATTCGACGGCCAGCACCGCGGTTCCTGGTGTGTCCGCTGTGCCGTGCGTGTGATCATTGCTTGTACAGCCCTCTCGCAGTGTCCGGAGCAAGTATGGTGGGTCTGACACACCGGTGTCAATGTGTTCTTTTTTCCATTTCCAGAAGTGTAATTTCCACCACATACTTGTTTCATTCTCCTGTCTTTCCACAGGTACACAATCCTTACAATGCTCCAAGCAGTCATTTAGAGTACTGCTGTTGCATATTTTCACAGGTTTCTTTTCCGTAAGTTTAATAAATACAGGATACACTTAACCGAGATCTTAGTCATCAGTAATGTTTTCTCCTTCACTATGTACAGTAGCCTGCCAGTGCTGGATGTAAACTCTCGATTCTGCGACTGGAGAAATCACACGGTTTTGAGATGAAGAACTCGTCGAACTATTTCCGGCGAGCAGTTTCATCCGGTAAGGAGGTTCTTTGAAGGCTGTTAGATAGATAGCGGAAATGGTTAAAGTCTGAGTGCGTGAGATCAGGTGAATAAGATTGGTGTGGAATTACTTCCATACCGAACTCCTGTACAAAGCTTTGGCCAATCCAGCAGAACGAGAGCGGATGTTAATCTACATCTAAATGGATACTCTGCATATCACATTTAACTGCCTGGTAGAGGGTTCATCTAATCACCTTCACAAATCTCTATTATTCCAATCTCGTAAGCGCGCGAAAAGAACGAACACCTGTATCTTTCTGTACGAGCTCTGATTTCCCATATTTTATCGTGGTGATCTTTCCTCCCAATGTAGATCGGGGTCAACAAAGTATTTATGCATTCGGAGGAGGAAGTTGGTGATTGGAATTTCGTAAGAAGATTCTGTCGCAACGAAAAACGCCTTTCATTTAATGATGTCCAGCCCAAATCCTGTGTCATTTCAGTGACACTCTCTCCCATATTTAGTGATAATACAAAACGTACTTCCCTTCTTTGAACTTTTCGATGTACTCCGTCAATCCTATCTGGTAAGGATCTCTCATATCGCAGCAGTATTCTAAAAGAGGACTGACAGGCGTAGTGTAGGCAGTCTCCTTAGTAGATCTGATACATTTTCGAACTACGTAAGTAGACTGTTTAGATTTTTTTATTGGTAACGCCGCCGCCACGTAGCGCTCTGTATGAAAATCACTGGCTGTGCCGTGTGCAGTCTGTGGCTGGTTTGCGTTGTTGTATGCCACTGTAGTGTTGGACAGCGGCAGCTGGATGCTAACAGCGCGTAGGTTTGCGCAGTTGGAGGTGAGGTGCCAGCAGTGGTGGACCTGTGGAGAGAGATGGCGGAGTTTTGAAATTCGTAAGACTGGATGTCATGAACTGATATATATATTATGACTATTAAGGTAAATACATTGTTTGTTCTGTATTAAAATCTTTCATTTGCTAACTGTGCCTATCAGCAGTTAGTGCCTTCAGTAGTTTGAATCTTTTATTTAGCTGGCAGTAGAGACGCTCACTGTATTGCAGTAGTTCGAGTAACGAAGATTTTTGGGAGGTAAGTGATCTGTGAAACATATAGGTTAATGTTAGTCAGGGCCATTCTCTTGTAGGGATTACTGAAAATCAGATTGCGTTGCACTAAAAAAATATTGTGTGTCAGTTTAAGCACAGTCTTGCATAAATTTTTCAAAGGGGACGTTTCAACTGTCTGACAACGCTGTCTTTTGTTAGCCTTCCACCAAAAAATTTTCTATCTGGTTCTTCCAATTTAAATTGATCGTAACTGTAATTCATAGGTATTTAGTTGAACTTACACCCTGTACATTTGACTCATTTATCGTGTGATAATCGTGTGATAATCGACGGCATCATCTGCAAACATCCTAATTTGGCTGCCCAGATTGTTTCTTACAACTCTTATGTAGATGAGATACAGAATAGGGCCTATAAACCTACATTTCACTCAATTACTATGAACTGTTACCTATATGACAGGAAATCATGAGTCCAGTCACATAACTGAGACGGTATTCCATAAGCAATTAATTTGATTACAAGTCGCTTTTGAGGTATAGAGTCAAAACCCTCTGGAAATCTAGAATATGGAATCAGATTGGAATTTCTTGTCAATAGCACTTTACGTGATTAAAGAGCTAGTTGTGTTACACAAGAATGATGTTTTGTAAGCCCGTGTTGACTATGTGTCAACAGACCTCCCTCTTCGAGGTCATTCGTGATGATCGTACACAATATACGTGTGCGAACTGCATATCGACGTTAATTATACGAGCCTGTAATTTAGTGAATTACTTTTACTGTATTTCTTGGATATTGATGTGACCTGTGCAACTTTACACTGTTTGGGTACGGATCTTTCGTTGAGCTATTTGTTGTATATGACTGTTAAGTAAGAAGCTACTGCATCAGCATCCTCTTGAAGAAAACCAATTAGTATACAATCCAGATCGAAAGAATTACTTTTGTTAAGTGATTTAAGCTGCTTCAACGCTCCGAGGATATTTACTTTTAACTTACTCATGTTGGCAGCTGTTCCTGGTTCAAATTCTGGAATATTTACTTCGTCTTTTTTGATAGTATTTCATTGATAGTATTTCCTTTGCTATCACTCAGAGAAGGCTTTCATTGTGTGTGGCGTAAGCATAATTTACATATCAAGTGAGTCTCTTTGGATTTTCTGCCGGGTTTAGAGACAAAGTTTCTTTGAGGAAACTATTACAAGCATCTCACATTGAATTCCGTTCTAAACTTCGAGTTTCTGTCAAAAAATCGCCTTTCTCGGGATTCTGTGTTGTTTGAATTTGGCATACTTTTCTCGTTGTTTCTGGAACAGTGTTCTGACCTATTTTGTGTAGTATGGGGAATCAGCTCCGCCTTTTGTTAATTTATTTACTGTACATAACTTGATTGCTGTCGATTCTATTTGCTTAAATTTTATATATTTCGATTTGGAAGGAGTAAACGTGTCTCTCACGATGCCGTCCAACGAAATTTTATCTGCTTTTTGAAAAGAAATACTTTTCGTTTTCTTTGGCGGATTTGGGAGTTACGGTATTCAGTCTCGCTACGACAACCCCGTGTTCAGTACCCCTTGTTGGCGTTTTTGAAGCTCGTTATTACCTCAGGATTATTTATAGATAATGATTCAAGTGTACTTTCACGACCGGTTGCTATTAGAGTGGGCTCATGGATTAACTGCTCGAAATTACTATTTGAGTGGGCTCATGGATTAACTGATCGAAATGATTTTCAGAGAAGGCATGTAACGCAATTTCGGATGATGCTTTATTCATAACTCCGGATTTAAAAATGAATTTTCGGCAACATACCGAGGGTAAACTGAGGTCACCAGCAACAGTCTAATGAGTCAGTGTTTTAAATTAGACTCAAGTTTTCTTTGGACATTTCAGCAACTGTATTATCTGAGTTGGGAGGTCGGTAAAAGAATTCAGTTGTTGTGTTATTCCGATTGCAAAGAACAACCCCTTATGGGAGCACCCTACTTCAATTAAGCTACAAGATGACTTTATACTAACAGCAGAAAACACGGCACCGCCTACTGTATTTAACCTGTCCTTTATGAACAACATTAGGTCCTACGCAATGTTTTCGGCAGAATTTATCTCCCCCTTTTGCCAGCTTTCAGTGCCTATTACTATTTGAGCATTAATTTTTCCTATTAGCGCTTGGAGCTTTTGTATCTTTCCAACACAGCTACGAGTTTTTAAAATTATTAGGCCGATGGTTCCTAGATCTAAGTTCTTGCTTTGTTTGACCTACACCCTTTGAGACCGAAGCCCTTTTCTTGTTTACACGACACCGTGTTACCTAAACTACACAGCCCCTGCCATTCATGCAGCTTCCTCCATCATACACTCCTGGAAATTGAAATAAGAACACCGAGAATTCATTGTCCCAGGAAGGGGAAACTTTATTGACACATTCCTGGGGTCAGATATATCACATGATCACACTGACAGAACCACAGGCACATAGACACAGGCAACAGAGCATGCACAATGTAGGCACTAGTACAGTGTACATCCACCTTTCGCAGCAATGCAGGCTGCTATTCTCCCATGGAGACAATCGTAGAGATGCTAGATGTAGTATTGTGGAACGGCTTGCCATGCCATTTCCACCTGGCGCCTCAGTTGGACCAGCGTTTGTGCTGGACGTGCAGACCGTGTGAGACGACGCTTCATCCAGTCCCAAACATGCTCAATGGGGGACAGATCCGGAGATGTCGCTGGCCAGGGTAGTTGACTTACACCTTCTAGAGCACGTTGGGTGGCACGGGATACATGCGGACGTGCATTGTCCTGTTGGAACAGCAAGTTCACTTGCCGGTCTAGGAATGGTAGAACGATGGGTTCGATGACGGTTTGGATGTACCGTGCACTATTCAGTGTCCCCTCGACGATCACCAGAGGTGTACGGCCAGTGTAGGAGATCGCTCCCCACACCATGATGCCGGGTGTTGGCCCTGTGTGCCTCGGTCGTATGCAGTCCTGATTGTGGCGCTCACCTGCATGACGCCAAACACGCATACGACCATCATTGGCACCAAGGCAGAAGCGACTCTCATCGCTGAAGACGACACGTCTCCATTCGTCCCTCCATTCACGCCTGTCGCGACACCACTGGAGGCGGGCTGCACGATGTTGGGGCGTGAGCGGAAGACGGCCTAACGGTGTGCGGGACCTTAGCCCAGCTACATGGAGACGGTTGCGAATGGTCCTCGCCGATACCCCAGGAGCAACAGTGTCCCTAATTTGCTGGGAAGTGGCGGTGCGGTCCCCTACGGCACTGCGTAGGATCCTACGGTCTTGGCGTGCATCTGTGCGTCGCTGCGGTCCGGTCCCAGGTCGACGGGCACGTGCACCTTCCGCCGACCACTGGCGACAATATCGATGTACTGTGGAGACCTCACGCCCCACGTGTTGAGCAATTCGGCGGTACGTCCACCCAGCCTCCCGCATGCCCACTATACGCCCTCGCTCAAAGTCCGTCAACTGCACATACGGTTCACGTCCACGCTGTCGTGACATGGTACCAGTGTTAAAGACTGCGATGGAGCTCCGTATGCCACGGCAATCTGGCTGACACTGACGGCGGCGGTGCACAAATGCTGCGCAGCTAGCGCCATTCGACGGCCAACACCGCGGTTCCTGGTGAGTCCGCCGTGCCGTGCATGTGATCATTGCTTGTACAGCCCTCTCGCAGTGTCCGGAGCAAGTAAGGTGGGTCTGACACACCGGTGTCAATGTGTTCTTTTTTCCATTTCCAGGAGTGTATAATAGAATCCTGACCTATTTAGCGCAACCCTAAGCTCTATGATCCTAGGGTGCAAGTCGAAGAATCGGCGATTTACACTGTCGCGGAAACGTCTGAGTCCGTCATTCAGACCCTCTATTCGACTCTGTATCAGAGATCCGCAACCGGTCCTGTCGACTATGCTGCAATTGGAGAGCCCCGCTTTCATATCGCAAGCACGACTGGTAGGATTTACTACTTCAGTCAGACTCTCAAAGTAAACACTCCAAAAACGAATTCACGGAATCCAGATATTGAGGGCTCCAGTTAGCCGCGTAGAGTAGCTGCACGACTACAGGCGCTATGTCACTAATCGTGCGGCCTCTCCCACCGGAGGTTCGAGTCCTCCCTCGGGCATGGGTTTGAGTGTTGTCTTTAGCGTTAAGTTAGTATAAGTAGTGTGTAAGTCTACGGACTGGTAACCTCAGTACTTTGGTCCCTTAGGAAACTAAAAAAAAGGAAAAAAACGGCTCCAGTTAAGCAAGTGTCGATGCGTCTGACTGACTGTGCATGTAGTGCATGGGGACCTGAAGACGGCGATATATAGATGTCGAAACTGCTTGCCTAAGTTCTCAGACTGTATGGCTATTTTTGCGATTTTCCTTGAAAAGAGAGAATCTCTTACTTTCGAAAGCAACGCTCATCACTATACCGAAGTGAGCCACCACCTGCAGTTCGGTGCACACTCTTAATGGCATTCGGAAGGACCGGTTCCAGATCTGGAATGACTAAACCAAGTATTCACGCGGAGTCCACACTGGCTTTCTTCGCCTCCTGGGCAGCCATGTGTCTAACGATCCCCACGACGCCCCTAACTTTGGAGCTACAAACTAGCAGTAATATGTGACTGCCAGGATCTTGCATGCTAGAAGTTTTCTGGCTGATGGGTATTTTCAACCACAGAGAGGAACTGGAACCTGTCAGGAGGATTTACATGGGGCCTCCTGGGAAGTCTTTCGCAAGGATGCTTCGGATAGCAACCAAAGGTGTCCTGCTATGAAAAGTAATGGCGCCCCTGATTATCACTCATGGTTGTCGGGCTATATGGCAGATGACAGACAGTTTCGCTTCCCACCACTGTCCATGGCGTCTACCGACAGTTCGTCAGCCTGATATCTCACTGACTGGAGTATAAGTGTCATCACTGATAGGTTGCGCTTGTTTTCCACGTCCCGCTAAGTGAACACCGGACTGGTCCCCATGTTCCGTCTCAGTTACACGGCTCGTAAAATATCTAAAACATCTGAACCCATTCGCACTATTCCGTGGATTGCACTCGACGCAGACAGTTGGCAAACTGCAGAAAGGGCATCCGCCCATCCCTTAACCATTAACATGCCAAATCCGATTAACGATAGGTGACCTTGCGTAACTGCGGGACAAGGCTCAAACGACAGATAGAAATCAGTACCCAGAACAACCATACGCCTGGGCATTGGGTTTAGAATTGGGACCGATGGCCGGCAAACGCGTGCCTGGAGGCATTCCAGATAGTGGTGGAATAGGAACCTGATTGTCACCCGCCATATGGCCCAACAAGCAGGAGTGATGGTCTGGGATTTCGTTCCTTTTCATAGCAGGACCGTTTTGTTGTCAACCAGAGCAACCTTGCAGCACAGCCCTTCGTCGGCGATATTATTCACTCCGTATTGCTACCCTTATTGGCAAGCCATCCTGGGCTTACATTTCAGCAAGATAATGCTTGCTCTAACACGGCGAGGGTTTCTACTGCTTGTCTTCGTTTCTGCCAAATCCTACTTTGACCTCCAGAGGTCACCAAACACGCAAGTTTTGAGCATTATGGGTGCTATATCGTCCGCGCAAGACACAGCCATGGAAGAAACACCACAGAAGCAAAGATTCGAACTGGTGCTAGTGGCATAGAGACTCGCCACTTGCGCGAGTTGCACTAGCACCACGGACGGCGCTGAGGATGAAGATATTGACTTCACCTCGGCCAATTACCGGCCGCGTACTAACCGCCAATGACCAGGCGACAACGGACAGAAACAAACTAGGAAGACAGATGAGCAGCTCTCGCGCACTTGGTTATACTGTAGATCATCGAACACGGCTGACTTAGGCACGGAACGTCGATTAGTGAACTCTTACAAGTGAACAGACAGTTGCTGTAAATTGCGTTAGCTGTGTTCTACGAAGTTTACCTATGATTATTTGAACTGAGAGAATGAGCGTCCTTTTTGTGTTATGTTGCAAGTAGGGTTTCTGACTTCGTATTCGTCAACAGACAAAGATAACTAAATATTTTAACTCATTTGTGTTACTTCGTTACTAATTTGTTGGAGTATTGTAGAACCTTTGTTCTCCTATACTGTTACCTGACCCTTGGGCAAAACCATGTAACAGAGGCTGGGAGAAACTGTTTTTGGCGGTGTAATGCACCAGAAGCCATTTTACGAACTCACCAACTCGGCCTGCTCAGCAGTAGCAACGAGAGGCCTTTACAAAACTGGCGATGAGGTGGCCGCTTCCCAAGCCAGACGCTGTGGCGACAACTGCTGGCGTGTCTTTTGTTTCGAATTTAAAGTGTTCATTTTACCTTGTTTCTCCTAACCCAGCTCTGTACGTTGATGACATTTTTTGTTCTGGTTGTGGGAGCATATCGTGTACGTCACACGTTTTGCTTTTGTGTCGTTGCTATTGTCTAATTGGTTACAATGTCACCCTCCCAATACCCAACCTTCATTTATAATTCACTATGTCTGCGCCGATTCCGGCTCCAAATCTACAGAACCGTCCACTTGTACCTTTTCCTAGAGAACCATCGCCTTATATGAATGTACAATCGCCGCAGGATGTTAAAATGTTCCTTGGATTTCAGATGCAGTCGCTTCAGAGGCTGACCGATGTCATGACAGAATTAGTCACACGCCAAGCGGCACCTCAAACAGTAAGCAACGCGTCCTCAGACACGCCTGCAACTTCCGTGCCACAGTCCCTGACGCCGCATCGCACCTTTGACGAAAACGCAGAAGATTGGGCGGAGTATATTACACAATTGAAGGTAATCCACCAAATATCAGGTACTGTGATGAAGGCTTATTATTCGTTGTTGGTGTACCAGTGCATAGGACTCTTACAAAACTCTTCCCTATATCACGGCCTGGGGACGTTCCCTTTCAGACATCATTCAGTGCCTTAAATAAATGCTACGAAAACCGTAGCAACATTACGGCTGCCAGGTTTAAGGTTTTTCGTTTAAGGAGGCGGCCAGGAGAAACATACCGTCTGTGGGTGATTGACTTACCAGGATAAACTCGGGACTGCGAGTTCCATTGTGAATGTGGACAATATTACCGTGATTTTATGATCAGGGATGCAATCACACAGAATGTGTTAGAGAATAGGGTCAGAGAACAGATTGTGAAATTCTCCGATGCAACTCTTGAGCAGGTATTGCATATCATTAATTACCAAGACTCTTGTGATTTTGCTGTCAACAGTTTTCAGTAGTTCTAGTGCTACGCGTTCCGTATATAGCAACACTTAATGACACACAAATGCCTGGCGGACAGTACTCCGTACCACGTAAACAGCTCTGGCGCAAGCCACGCTTCGCTCACCAACAGCGTGCTGCCAAATCTTGCCACCGACGCTATACGGCACATAAATGCGAACATTGCCCGTCACGCCAAGCCACGTGTTACTCCTGGCACCGAAATGATCATATACAAAGTGTTTGCTTAAAAAGACGAAAGCCCCGGGTCACAATTTGCAACAATAGTACCGTGCTATGCAAGTGCATGTTGTAAATTCAGAACAGGTTTCTCCCACAGAATAATCATGAGCCGTTATTCAAACCACTAGTTCCCCTCTTCTGCGTCTCTCTAATAAATTGTTTCTACGTTTACTGATTGCTGGCAGTAGAGTAAAACTTCAGTTAGATATTGGTGCACCAGTGTTCTTGTTAAACTATGCATCTGATGAACTGTCAGGCAAACCACAACTGTGTTAATCTGCAAATACGATTACAGAGTACAATAGCCAGAACATTCCAATGATAGGAACACTTAACAATGCGGCCACGTACCACAATCTGCAGAAGACGGTTTCCTTTCAAGTGCTGCGAAGTCGACAGTCAGTTAATGTTTTTGGTCTCGACTTGCGTGGACTAGTCATTTTGGCCAACGTGCTAGCTGTGTCTCATTTCAGTTCCTGTGATAGTGTTGCTAAGTTCTGTGACGAATTTCGAGAATAGTTTGCTCCTCGCCTAGGTCAAGCTTATAACTTTGTAGCGCACATTATGCTTAAAGAAAGGAGCAGCCACGCTTTTTCAAAGCATTTGCAGTGCTTATTGCACTTCGTAAACAGGTTGCAAGAAAACTGGCTCAATGCCAAGAGAATGGTGTAATCGCACCAATCTCTGCAAGTCAGTGGTCTTCCCCAGTAGTATATGTACGCAAGCCATCAGGAGAAATTGGGATTTCTGCTGATTTTAAAGCCACTGTCCATCCTCAGACATTTGCGGATTCTTATTCATTGCCTTGCCCTGACGAAATCGGGGATCGCTTAGGCACAGGTCGCTATTTTTCAAAAATTGACCTTCAGATTCCTCTTGACGAATCTCCCCAAAATGTACTAGTCATCAGTACACATTTAGGGCTTCTCAAGTTCCTTAATTTGCCTTTCGGTAGCGCATCAGCGCCTGCTATTTTCCAACGATACCTCGAACAGCTGACTACTTCTGTATCTTGACGATATTGTTGTTGCTGGCCGCACAGCAGAAGAACATCTTGCCAACTTGCGGACTTAACTTCAAATTTGGTCTGAGCCGGTCTCGAGAGTAATAAAGAACAGTGTGTCTTTTTCGAGATGGAAATAGAATCTTTAGGTCATGTTGTAAATTCTCGAGGTGTTCATTCCTCACAGGCAGATTTGCAAGCAATACGTCATCTGAAATAGCCCCACAATGTTTAAGAATTGCAGTCTGTCTTAGGGAAGCTCAACTATTACCTTCGCCTTACCCCTAACGCGCTCATATAGAGGCTACCTTGCATTTCCTTCGCTGCAGAAATATTCCTTTTGTTTGGTCGCATGATTCTGACACAGCCTTTCAGAGATTAAAAGCGGCATTTCTCAGTGATTAATGCTTGGTTCATTTCGAATCAAACAAACTGTCATTTTGGCCACGGACGCGTCGTCCTATGGAACTACTGGTGTTTTGTCACACTGAATTGGTTCATCAGATAGACCTATCGCCTTTGTTTCCAAGCTTCTGAACAAAGCTAAGCAGACATGTTCCCCAATAGAAAAGGAAGTTCTCGCCACCATTATCGGAGTGGCTAAGTTTCACCAATACTCATACTGTCGAAAATTGTACTTTATTACGGACCACAAGTCTTTGCAGTCACTCTTCAATCCGGCCAAACCAATTCCTGTTCGTACTGCTCATAAATTGCAACGATGGGCTCTTCTTCTCTCCCACTACCAGTACGAGATCATTCATCGGCCCACTTCGAAGCATGCGAACGCAGGCCCTCTTTCACGTCTACCTTTGGGAACCGATGCTAACTTCGATACTTCCGAAGTAGCACATGTTCAAACTGATGCACAAGAAATTTACGTTGTCGAGCAGTTTCTCCTGGATTATCGCAGAGTAGCGCAAGCCACTTCTTCCGATTCGCAATTTTTTCTCGGGTACATTAGTACTGGATAGCCATTTTCTACCAAGTAGGCCTACATTGTTAGCCCCGCTGTTCGTCGATATTTTGCAGGTGGGCAAGATCTTTCTGTTGGTCATTGTTCCATTTTGCTTCACACATAATCAGAATATTGGCGTGTTGTGATACCGAAAGTGCTTCAAAGAAATGTACTCGGCTTTCTGGACCAAGGGTGTTGTTCGTACAAAACAATTACCGCGCAAGCAGTGCACATGGTTCGGCATGGACGCACAAATAAGGATGTCTGAACTATGTCAAGCATGTGCGGAAGATCGGGCCGCCACACCACAACGTTTTTGCACCTAGAATTTGCTTGTACTTATTGGAACACAAGCTGGTTAGTAGTTGTCGATGGATATAGTAAATTTCCCATTGTTGTCTCCAAGTCATCGACAGCATCTCGTTCCACTTTGCAAGGACTGCCGTCCATATTCTCCATCGAAGGTCTGTCTTAATTGCTCATCAAGGACAACGGTCCTCAATTTGTCTCTCCCTAATTTGAAGACTTCTGTACGGCGAACAGCAAACGCCATCTCACCTCACCACCATTCCACTCACAATCGAATGGTGAGGCTGAAGGTTTTGTTCGTACGTTCGAACAGCACATGGACAAACGTCGCTTCCATCATCCACGCGAAAAAGCCTTACTTTGCTTCTTGTCTAGTTACCGGTCCCACCCCCGCCACGGCCCTTGCCCAGCAAAATTGCTACATCGACATGCTGGCCGCGCGGCAGTCGGTGTCTACAGACCCCTGCGTTATTCAGAATCTATGGCAGGAACAAGTCATGGGAGCGCGGCGTCATTACTAATTCACTTGTTTCGCGTATTTTTCAGATTCGAGGTCCCGATGGGTTGCAGAAAGAGCACCTAAAATTCGCCCTTATCGCTTGCAAAGTTCTGCCGCTTCTCGTATGTTCACAGATTCCTGGCCTTGCCGGTCGACACAACCCGAGCGCCATCCCTCAGACTGGGGTCACGCAGTGCTGTTCTTGGACCTCGAGCCAATGGTCATCTATCCGACGCCGTATCCGTCCACTAGCGACGTCTGGTGGCACCTGCCAGGCCACCACAGCTGGTTGTAACCCACGCCGGGGCGTACCATGGGTCCTCCAGTCAAGATTATGCCGTTGCGGACTGCAGCATCCAGACGATATCCTGCCGATTGGTGTTGGGACACACCATCTTCGTCGTTCCTCGACCGGTCTTACCTCGCAGTCTCGAGACAGATGCCTGGGTGCGAGCACCGACTCGGCTTCGACTACAGCAACGGTCGCCGCTCTAACACTGGTTGCAACACCGATGCCTCTCTCTCACTGTCAATATGGTGCTCGGCCGTACGTGACGACGGTGCGGTGAGAGGGGGAGGAGTGCTGTGCCGTCCAAACAAGTGACAGCCGTGGCAAAAGCACCACAGGCGAAAAGACGCGAGCTGGTGCCATTGCCATAGAGATTCGCTACTTGCGCCATTTCCAGCGGCGCCACGTGCGGCGCTTAGGATGTAGATATCGACTTCGCCTGGAGAATTGCCGGCCGAGTACAAAACGCTAACTACCCGGCGACAACGGACAGAAGCTTGCTAGGAAGACAGAGGAGCAGCTCTCGCGCAGTTGGTTATAGACCGTCGTCCAGGGCTGAATTAGACAGGGAAAGTCATTTAGTGACCTCTTAGAAGTGAACAGACAGTTGCTGTAAATTATGTTTAATATGTGCAGAGGAGTTTACTTGGCCATTCAGGTTTTGTTTTTTGTGGTATATTACAAGCTTTGTTGGAGTCTTCTTCATCTACATCTACAGCCACACTCCGTAAGCCACCTGACGGCGTGTGGTGGAGGGTACCCTGAGTACCTCTAACGGTTCTATCTTCTACACCAGTCTCGTTATGTTCGTGGAAAGAAAGATTGTCAGTATGCCTCTGTGTGGGCTCTAATCTCTCTGATTTTATCCCCATGGTCTCTTCGTGGGATATACGTTGGAGGGAGCAATGTACTGCTTGACTCCAAGGTGAAGGTATGTTCTGGAAACTTCAACAAAAGCCCGTACCGAGCTTCTGAGCGTCTCTCTTGCAGAGTCTTCCACTGGATTTTATCTATCATTTCCGTAACGTTTTCGCGATTGCTAATTGATCCTGTAACGAAGCGCGCTGCTCTCCGTTGGATCTTCTCTATCTCCTCCATCGACCCCCATCTGGTACGGATCCCACACCGGTGAGCAGTATTCAAGCAGTGGGGGAACTAGAGTACTGTAAACTACTTCCTTTGTTTTCGAACTTCATTTCCTTAGGATTCTTCCAATGAATCTCAGTCTGGCATCTGCTTTATCAACGATTAATTTTATATGGTCATTCAATTTTAAATCACTCCTAACGCCCACTTCCAGATAGTTTATGGAATGAACCGCTTCCAGTTGCTGACCTGCTATACTGTAGCTTAATGATAAGGCATCTTTCTTTGTCTGCATTCGCAGCACAAATGTCTCTGAGCACTATGGGACTTAACTTCTGAGGTCATCAGTCCCGTAGAACTTAGAACTACTTAAACCTAACTAACCTAAGGACATCTCACACATCCATGCCCGGGGCAGGATTCGAACCTGCGACCGTAGTGGTCGCGCGGTTCCAGACTGAAGCGCCTAGAAGCGCTCGGCCACTACGGGCAGCTATTCGCAGCACATTATACTTGTCTACATTGAGATTCAATTGCCATTCCCTGCACCATTCATCATTTCGTTGCAGATCTTCCTGCATTTCAAGACACAAAGAGAAGTAAACCTTTTAAATCATTTGTGTGACTGTTACTAATTTGTTGGAGTGTTGTATCCTGTTACGTGCTCCTGGGTCATAGCTGTGTAACAGTGGCCGAAGTCGTTTCACTAATTCATCAACTCAGCCTCCACAGCAGTAGCGACTTGGCATTTACAAACCTGGCGACGAGGGTTTACAAAACTGGGCATGGCACTCCAACAACCTCTGGATTTTGACGACCACATCCAGCAACTGTATCAATCAATGCCAAGCCGAATAACGGCTTGCGTAAGGGACAGCGCTGGAACAATGCGTATATGATTCGCTCCATTTGTAAAGCTCTTTCTCTTAATTAAATGGCCGAATCATTCTGAAATTTTAATCACTTGCTAGTCTGTAGATGTACGTCATAGCTACCGGTTTCTGTCCGATTGGGATAGTTTCTTAGTGGTGTGTTACTTTTTTTGCCATAGGATGAGTAAACTAAAATTCACTGTTCCAGTGACAATACAACCGTGTGGCAAGACGCGGTCAAAGCGGTCACAGCAAGGTACGGACGTTGCCGGTGAGTGGGACCCCGTTCCGCCGCTCTGCCCCGGACTGCCGGCGCGCCGTGCGACTGAGGCGGTGCCCCCCAGAGCTGCCGCCTCCGCCTCCGCCGCCTCCTGCACCCCCGGCGCCGCCCCCGCGCCGCTCTGATTTAAGGCGCTCCGGAGAGCAGGCTCTGCTTCCAGCCGTGATACCCGCCGCGCCGCTGGCGACGCCGTTGCTGCTGCTGCCTGCTGTTTACGTCTTCCTTACGCAAGATAATGGCCGATTCCTGTCACAGTTACTCCACGAGAAATATTCCCCTCGTAAAAACACTGCTACATGCACTACTTATCCACGTAAAAAGGGAGAAGGTTTCTTACTCAGCGGTACACCTTACTGTGCAGTTATTTCCGCCTCCTATTCAGTTACAGGAAGCAGCTACAGATGTGCATGAAAATTATTGTCCCATTAGCCTAGTATCACGTTCATTAAAACTTCTCGAAAGAGTACTTAAGCAAAGAGTGTACGGGATAACTGCAAGTGCTGTAGTTTGTTTGTAGAAGAAGTAGTGATAGTCAGCTATCACTTTTAGCCTTACTATTAAGAAATGTAGGGTACTGCCAGTAGTGTCCGCACACTGAGGGTCCAGAACAGACTTAATTATGTATACGGATAGTTATTCCAACAGGGGAATCCAGAATCTCGACGGTTTTTGCCTGGTGTCGATATCGATGCTGACAAGATGCATGTTCCCAAAATCCCACAACCGTACACTAATCTCTACAGGAGGCCCTAATATTGGTGCAGTCATACAAAAAGAAGCGAGGAAGAGACCTCATTTTATGTATGCAAAGAGAGAAGTTTCAATAAAATATTTGTTAGTTAATTACTAAAACACGACAGCATTTTACATTTTATGCATGCAGATAGTAATATTTCCTACTATGCTTTTGACGGACGACGAATGCGATGCAATGGCAAAGAGGCATTCTTATGAGATGTAATTACTGTTTAACAGTTTTCGGAATTTTTCCCCTTACCTGCACTGTGAAGCCTTACTTTTTAGCACATGTCACGATTTTAGGTCTAAGGGTTGTGATGACTGAGTCTGCAAGAATCAAAATATATTATATAAATAGCTGTAAGTGTTACACTTCTGTCCAAAATAAAAGCAACAAACGGACATTTGTCAAGGTTATGTTTATTTTGCCACAAAGAAATATAACTCGTGTTGGTAAAGTAGAAACGATAAACAGAAACAGAACGTAAACAACTGCAATATGCATAACGGTACAGAAAAATGATCATGGTTTTTTCCAAACTTAACGGATTTGGACAGAAATTCCGATAACACGACAACGTGCTCTGCATGGGGCGTGACGACCATACAGGCCTGACAACTGCGGAGCATGCTGTGAATGATATCATCTGTCTCTCGTTTAGGGTATAACACCCATTCTTCTTAGAGAGCTGCCCGCAAGTCTTGAACAGTTCTTGATGGATGCTGACATGATGACCTGTGTCCCTAGTGTACCCTGGACGCTCTATGGGATTGCATCAGAGGTACACATACGGCTGGTCTCTATCAATAAAGGCCGCTCTGTCGAAGTCTTCTCGACGCCGTTTGTCTCGTTACAATACGTCCAGTGGATGCTACGAGGTCACATGCTAATTTCCCTGCAGTACTAAGGCGGTACTGCCGTGCCCGTACATCCTAATAAAGGTCCTCTCTTCCTGATACCATACGTGCTCTGCCCTGCCCTGGTCTTTTTTGTGCTGTTTCGGGCTCTATAAGTCATTGCCACATCCGAGAAATAACGGAACGATCACATCAAGCCATCGGGCGTCATCGGTTTGCGACTGTCCTGCTTCCATTTTTCTTGTGGCCCTTCACCACAGAGAGTAGAGTAGGCGTCTTCTTTGCGCTATACTACACCATCGCTGACTACAAACAGCGCGACTCTGGATGTGGGACTATCCGGCATACACTACACCGTCTGTAAGGTTCCCTGGTGTAATCAGCCGGCCGCTGTGACCGAGTGGTTCTAGGCGCTTCAGTCTGGAACCACGCGACCGTTCCCGTCGCTGGTTCGAATCCTGCGTCGAGCATGGATGTGTACGATATCCTTAGGTTAGTTAGGTTTAAGTAGTTGTAAGGTATAGGGGACTGATGAACTTAGAAGTTAAGTCCCATAGTGCTCAGAGCCATTTAACCATTTGAACCCTGGTGTAAAGGTTGACGTGTTTCTCCGTTAACCGGGAAGACGTTTCCCATGCACAACACAATTGTAGGGACACCTGTTGACAGTCGGTATGATAATACGGCGAATGAGACACACGACGGGGAAATAGCGGTCCGTTGCTTTAATTTTAGACACCAGTGTAATTTTATTTACTAAGAAGCTTAAATGTTTTACACAACCAAGCGACCATAAGCTCTAAAATTCAACATGAATTTAAACTTGTTACGTCTAGCCGTTCCGGAAAAAATATCTTAACAGTTCGACAGACAGGAAGACATACAGACGAACTACACAGCGATACGGTAAGAGACTCGTTTTGATGGACTGAGGTACGGAACCCTAAAAATATTAAGAAAAACATGCCTTACATTATAGGAGTCTCTGCCAGGGACAAGTAGATAAATGTGAAGAACGTGCTTTATATTATGAAAGGTATGACAATGTCTCCATTATATTATTCAAGGGAAGGAAGGTGGAGCTCGAACACAAAGCAATTAAATTTAACGAACAGCATACTGAATTCGGTTTCGCATCTGAACATAAAAAATTAGAGCTGTAAATTTTTATTCCTAACCGTTTTTATACGTAAACGATGACACTTCCTCAAGACACACAGGAAACCGACTGTTCGGATGATGTAACATGCGAGAACATCCAGAGCATCAAAGAGCTTCCTTTTGAAGCACTGCTAAGGCTGTGTAAATATTACTTTTTATACGTAACTATAGCAACTAAATATTTGAAGAAAAGCATTTTTGTAGGCGTCAGCTGTACACTTTCGACTGTATTCCTTACCGGTTCCTGTTATTATAGCCATCATAAGTGGAACAAATGTAGTATTTCACATAGATCAAAAATGTATATTACTCATAAAAGACTCAACAGCATATCAAACGAGACAATGTTCTACACTGGTATGTAAAGTAGGTACACATAATTTGGTTAATGTCAGGCATCTCACATGTAGGTTAAACTCCAATATGATATGTATTTCCAGTACTCTGGAGTTTTACCTACCTAGGTGACGCACATTATCCCAATTATGTGTATTTGACATATTCTTGTGCAACATCGGATTTGATTTTCTGTCGAGTCATTTATAAGTAATGTGTATGTTTGATAGATCTGATGTACAGCATTTTTAAAGTGATGGTGCTTATCATAATCGAAAACCGAAGCCTATAAAGTTGAACGTGTTCAGCTGATGCCTAAAAAAATACACTGACTGAAAGCGAAATTGCAGCACCCAGGAGGAGTTGTGAGATATAGACGAAAGTTGGTAGGTGTGTTTTTACATCTGAAAGGTGCTAACTACTCATATTTCGTGCCAGTCGCCTAAGAGTGGTGCTAGTAACGCCACTACGAGGATGCAAATCAGGTTTGATTTCAGTATACTCTGTAACGGTCGAGAGCATTAGTTACATTTGCGATCGTACTTGGTGAGTTGGTGTTAGTCAAGACGCCATTATCAACACCTCACTGAGTTTGAACGAATTCGTATAATATGGCTACTAGAAGCTGGAAGTTCCTTATGTGATACTGCCCAGAAACTTCGTAGGAATGCAGCCAATTTGCCCTGTTTCTGGCACTAGTGGTCACGGGAATGTACGATCGCAAGAAGACCGCGCTGCGGACGGCCATGTGGCACTACCAGGAGGGAAGATCATCATGTTCGTCGTATGGCTTTGGCGCGTCGCACTGCATCTGCAGCAGCAATTTCAGCAACACTTGGCACCACAGTCACACAAATAACTGTTACAGCTCGTTTAATTCAAGGACAGCTCCGAGCGAGACGTCCTACAGTGGGCATTCCAGAAACCAGATAACCGTCGTTAGCCACTTCAGTTGCGTCAAACGAGACCTCACTGGAGGGCGGGGTGGAGGTCTTTAGTTATTTCTGTTGAAAGCTGGTTCTGCCTGAATGCGAAAGATGGCCGTATGATGGTTCGGAGGCGGCCAATTGAGGATCTGCAACCAATCTCTGTGTGTGCTAGATACAGTGCACCTAATTCTAAAATTACGGTCTAGGGCGTTATGTCATATGACAGTAGGATCACTTCGTTGTTATCCCACCCACCCCGACTGAAAACTTCTAAGTCAATCTGGTGATTCGACCTATTGTGCTACCATCCACAAACAGCATTTCATGAGCTGTTTCCCAATAGGATAATGCTCGCCAAGACATAACAATTGTAACCCGTGTCGACACGTTTCCTTGGCCTACTCGATCACCAGATGTGTCCCCAATGAGTGAGTATGGTACATCATCGGACGACAACTACAGCGTCAGCCACAAACAATTAATCGTCCCAGTATTGACCGGCCAAGCACAACAGCCATTGAACTCCATCCCACAAACTGACATCGGGCAGCAGTACAACACAATGCATGCACGTCTGCACGCTTGCATTCAACATTCTGTTGCTTACACCGGTTATTAATGTACCAGAACTTCGCATTTGCAATGGCGTATCTCGCGCTTACATTGCCCTGTGATCTTACAATGTTAATCATTTAAATATTTGTATGTAACATAGACAAACGTAGTCCGGAAGTTTCAATACTCTACATCAAATGTTTATTGGCATTGCGACTTTTTTCGTCACTCTATTTTCCTTCAAATGGTACAAAGAAGTTTGCCTGCGCAGATGTTTGTTGTGTTGCGAACAAGTCCTTAAACAAACTTAAGGTATGTGACGTGCCTCTCGGGCACTAGTCGCTTGGGTCAATTGAGATCCAGCATAGCGTTGTGTATAGCCCTCCAGAAACTAACGATGCCATATTTGCACAACGTTCGTGACATCCCGACAAACGTGGGCAGCAATTAGCCTCAAGTATAACTATAGTTATACCGATGGTACATTCAGACAAGCGTAAACAGATGTTTCTTCATCTCACTCCAGTCATGTCACGATCTTTTCTCGAACAAATAACAATAAAATGCAATTTCTGAATGATGAACACGCAGCCATATCTTCCCTTACACACTAAATACACGACTACTTTTTACTGTATGCAGTTGTGCCCATATGCTAATCGTCTGCATGGCCATGCATGTAGATCAGTTCATAACAATGTAACGTTTATTGAAAGACGCTTTAACTCCTTGGAAATTTTCGTGGTCATCGGTCTGTAGAAGGCAAATCACCGAAATTTTCACAGTAGATATTGCGGAGATGGAAAGGGCTAAAAGTAGGGTAAATTACAATGTCAGTAGTGTTTGACGAAGACTTTTAATGCGAGACGTTTACGAGCTATGATATTTTTAAAAGTACCCACATTGACATTTGTACAACTCTTGTGGTAGGGCACGCTAGAGGACAACACAAATGTTGCTGTTGTTGTCTTCAGTCCTGAGACTGGTTTGATGCAGCTCTCCATGCTACTCTATCCTGTGCAAGCTTCTTCGTCTCCCAGTACCTACTGCAACCTACATCCTTCTGAATCTGCTTAGTGTAGTCATCTCTTGGTCTCCCTCTACGATTTTTACCCTCCATGCTGCCCTCCAATACTAAATTGGTGATCCCTTAATGCCTCAAAAGATGTCCTACCAACCGATTCCTTCTTCTGGTCAAGTTGTGCCACAAACTTCTCTTCTCCCCAAACCTATTCAATACTTCCTCCTTAGTTATGTGGTCTACCCATCTAATCTTCAGCAATCTTCTGTCGCTCCACATTTCGAAAGCTCCTATTCTCTTATTGTCCAAACTATTCATCGTCCATGTTTCACTTCCATACACTCTATATGAATACTTCAGTAATGGCTTCCTGACACTTAAATCTAAACTCGATGTTCACAAATTTCTCTTCTTCAGAAACGCTTTCCTTGCCATTGCGTCTACATTTTATATCCTCTCTACTTCGACCATCATCAGTTATTTTGCTCCCCAAATAGCAAAACTCCTTTAGTACTTTAAGTGTGTCATTCCCTAATCTAATTCCCTCAGCATCACCCGACTTAATTCGACTACATTCCATTATCCTCATTTTGCTTTTGTTGATGTTCATCTTTTATCCTTGTTTCAAGACACTGCCCATTCCATTCAACTGCTTTTCCAAGTCCTTTGCTGTCTCTGACAAAATTACAATGTCATCGGCGAACCTCAAAGTTTTTATTTCTTCTCCATGGATTTTAATACCTATTCCGAATTTTTCCTTTGTTTCCTTCACTGCTTGTCCAATATATAGATTGAATAACATCGTGGAGAGACTACAACCCTGTCTCACTCCTTTCCCAACCAACCCACATGAAAGTCCCTCGACTCTAATAACTGCCATCTGGTTTCTATACAAATTGTAAATTTGTATTTTACCCCTTCCGCCTTCAGAATTTGAAAGAGAGTATTCCACTCGACATTGTCAAAAGCTTTCTCTACGTCTACAAATGCTAGAAACGTAGGTTTCCCTTTCCTTAATCTTTCTTCTAAGATACGTTGTAAGGTCAGTATTGCCTCATGTGTATCAGTATTTCTACGGATTCCTAACTGATCTTCCCCGTGGTAGGCTTCTACTAGTTTTTCCATTCGTCTGTAAAGAATACGTGTTAGTATTTTGCAGCTGTGGCTTATTAAACTGATTGTTCGGTAATTTTCACATCTGTCAAAACCTGCTTTCTTTAGGATTGGAATTATTATGTTCTTCTTTAAGTCTGAGGATGTTTCGCCTGTTTCATACATTTTGCTCTCCAGATGGTAGAGTTTTGTCAGGACTGGCTCTCCCAAGGCCGTCAGTAGTTCCAATGGAATATTGTCTACTCCGGCTGCCTTGTTTGTACTCAGGTCTTTCAGTCAAATTCTTCACGCAGCATCACATCTCCCATTTCATCTTCATCTATGTCCTCTTCCATTTCCATAATATTGTCCTCAAGTACATCGCCCTTCTATAGACCCTCTATATACTCCTTTCTTCTTTCTGCTTTCCCCTCTTTGATAAGAACTGGGTTGCCATCTGAGCTCTTGATATTCATACATGTGGTTCTCTTATCTCCAAAGGTATCTTTCATTTTCCTGTAGGCAGTATCTATCTTACCCCTAGTGAGATAAGCCTCTACATCGTTATATCTGTCCTCTAGCTATCCCTGTTTAGCCATTTTGCGCTTCCTGTCGATCTCATTTTTGAGACGTTTGTATTCCTTTTAGCCTGCTTCATTTACTGCATTTTTATATTTTCTCCTTTCATCAATATTTCTTCTCTTACCCAAGGATTTCTACTAGCCTTCGTATTTTTACCTACTGATCCTCTGCTGCCTTCACTTCATCCCTCAATGCTACCCATTCTTCTTCTACAGTATTTCTTTCCCCCATTCCTGTCAATTGTTACCTTATGCACTCCCTGAAACTCTGTACAACCTCTGGTTCTTTCAGTTTATCCAGGTCACATATCCTTAATTTCCCACCTTTTTGCAGTTTCTTCAGTTTTAATCTACAGGTTATAACCTATAGATTGTGGTCAGAGTCCACATCTGCCCCTGGAAATGTCTTACAATTTAAAACCTGGTTCCTAAATCTCTGTCTCACCATTATATAACCTATCTTATACCTTTTAGTATCTCCAGGGTTCTTCCATGTATACAATCTTCTTTCATGATTCTTAAACCAAGTGTTAGCTGTGATTATGTTGTGATCTGTCCAAAATTCTACCAAGCGGCTTCCTCTTTCATTTCTTAGCCCCAATCCATATTCACCTACTAGATTTCCTTCTCTCCCTTTTCCTACACTCTAATTCCAGTCACCAATGACTACTAAATTTTCGTCTCCCTTCACTATCTAAATAATTGCTTTTATTTGATCATACATTTCTTCAATTTCTTCGTCATCTGCGGAGCTAGTTGGCATATAAACTTGTACTACTGTAGTAGGTGTGGGCTTCGTATCTATCTTGGCCACAATAATGCGTTCACTATGCTGTTTGTAGTAGCTTACCCGCATTTCTATTTTCCTATTCACTATTAAACCTACTCCTGCATTACCACTATTTGATTTTGTATTTATAACCCTGTATTCACCTGACCAGAAGTCCAATTCCTCCTGCCACAGAACTTCACTAATTCCCACTATATCTAACTTTAACGTACCCATTTCCCTTTTTAAATTTTCTAACCTACCTGCCCGATTAAGGGATCTGACATTCCACGCCTCGATCCGTAGAACGTCAGTTTTCTTTCTCCTGATAACGGCATCCTCTTGAGTAGTCCCCGCCCGGAGGTCCGAATGGGGGACTATTTTACCTCCGGAATATTTTACCCAAGAGGGCGCCATCATTTAATCATACAGTAAAACTGCATGACCTCGGGAAAAATTACGGCCGCAGTTCCCCATTGCTTTCAGCCGTTCGCAGTACCAGCACAGCAAGGCCGTTTTGGTTAGTGTTACAAAGCCAGATCAGTCTATCATCCAGACTGTTGCCCTTGCAACTACTGAAAAGGCTGCTGATGTCCGAGCAGGCTGCAGCAGTACTTAGTTGCATATCATCGCGTGCAGCTGCTATGTCATTGTAAACATCGTCTTTCAGTTTTCCCCGTGGAAAAATGTCTGCAAGCGTCAAATCCAGAGAACGGCCTCTCAACTATTTGAAAAGATGTTGAAATGTGTGTGCACTCCCAAACTTCTGAGGTCAACGGTCCCTAGCCTTATACTCTACATAAACTAATTTAAACTAACTCGTGCCAAGAACATCACACACACCCATCCCTAGGGAGGACCTCCGATGGGAGGGACCGCTGAATCCGTGATATGGTGCCTCTAACCGCTCGGCTGATTTGAAAAGAAGTTGTGAGCACATGCTGTAGTACTCTGTGTACTATGGGCTGCACAGCAAGCATATTAAGCTGCGGAGAACCGTCATCTAGCATACGCGAAAGGTGGTCTATTAGGAGGCTGCGATACTGGGGCATTTTCACTGTTCCTTCCATGAAACACAGTTCAATGAGCTGACGTTCTTAATCCCACACCTCATCTTCACACGCGATGGACGCTGACGTTCCACATGACTAAGCCAATGGGGACTCTCAATAGACGAAAGGTGCATGTTTTGGCGTTTTACCTGGCCATGACTGGTAAATGTTGCTTCATCATTAAACAAAATACTGATACATCTGGGGTACACTGTCTTAATCCCCATGAAACGAAGTTATCACAATTGTCATAATTGTTTCTATGCAGGTTTTGGTGGAGGGAGATGTGGTAGGGTTGGAATCTGTGACCATAGAAAATGAATAGGGCACTTGCCTGACTCATGCCACTTCCTCGTGCGATTGTGTGATATATAACTTGTGGAGTAACTACAACAGCAGCAACATCGGTAATGTTTTGCTCCTCTGTCGCCACTTTCCTTCTGTTACTTTGACTAAGGGTTGAACTACCACTTTCACGTAACTGGTTGGAGAGACTGATAAACAATTCCCGAGGTGTTTGTTGCCTACTGGGATGTCTTGCCGCATACACCGTACGAGAACGAACTGAATTTATCCACTCTCCATACTCCATAAGAAAGTCGGCTTTTTGTGGACTGGTACATCCCACCGTTCACTCACGACATACTGCTTTCACGGGCACACGCGAAGTGACTAGCAAGTCGAAGTGCACACAAACACATAACCACACTGTAAGCAAACACAATAACATCGTACCTAGCAACTATGCAGGATGAACAGCACATTTAGTGCCGATGTGGAAACTTTTGAAAATACGTCAACCCTTAAGCGACCCGCATTAGAATCATAAAACAAACAGCACTGGAATTCTAAATTACATACTTTTAGCCTGTTAAGGTCAACCATGTGAGGCAATTCTGACCTTACTACTTATCTTAGAAGAAAGATTAAGGAAAGACAAACCTACGTTTCCAGCATTTTTAGACTTCGAGAAACCTTTTGAAAATGTTGACATGAATACTCTCTTTAAAATTCTGAAGGTGGCAGGGGTAAAATACAGGGAGCGAATGGCTATTTACAATTTGTACAGAAATAAGTTGGCAGTTCTAAGAGTCGAGGGCCATGAAAGGGAAGCAGTGGTTGGGAAGGGAGTGAGACATGGTTGTAGCCTCTCCCCGAAGTTATTCAATCTATATATTGAGCAAGCAGTAAAGGGAACAAAAGAAAAATTAGTAGTAGGTATTAAAATCCATTGAGAAGAAATAAAAACTTTGAGGTTGGCCGATGACATTGTAATTCTGTCAGAGACAGCAAAGGACTTGGAAGAGCAGTTGAACGGGATGGACAGTGTCTTGAAAGGAGGATATAAGATTAACATCAACAAAAGCAAAATGAGGATAATGGAATGCTGTCGAATTAAGTCGGGTGATGCTGAGGGAATTATATCAGGAATGAAACACTTAAAGTAGTAAAGGAGTTTTTCTATTTGGGGAGCAAAATAACTGATGTTGGTCGAAGTAGAGAGGATATAAAATGTAGATTGGCAATGGCAAGGAAAGCGTTTCTGAAGAAGAGAAATTTGTTAACATCGAGTATAGATTTAAGTGTCAGGAAGTTGTTTCTGAAAGTATTTGTATGGAGTGTAGCCACGTGCGAAAGTGAAACAGGACGATTAACAGTTTAGGCAAGAAGAGAATAGAAGCTTTCGAAATGTGGTGCTACAGAAGAATGCTGAAGATTAGATGGGTATATCACGTAACTAATGAGGAGGTGTTGAATAGAACAGGGGAGAAGAGGAGTTTGTGGCACAACTTGACAAGAAGAAGGGACCGGTTGGTAGGACCTGGTTTGAGGCATCAAGGGATCACCAACTTAGTATTGGAGGGCAGTGCGGAGTGTAAAAATCGTAGAGGGGGACGAAGAGATGAATACACTAAGTAGATTCAGAAGGATGTAGGTTGCAGTAAGTACTGGGAGATGGAGCAGCGTGCACTGGATAGAGTAGCATGGAGAGCTACATCAAACCAGTCTCAGGACTAAAGACCATAACAACAACAACAACAACAAGGTCAACCACCGTTGTTCTTTTTTAAAACGTGTACACTTTCTAAGTATTATCACGATATTTTTATTGGCTGAAAATATGAGCCCCTGAATATGGCAAGTTTTAGGATGTGGAGGAGAAAAGGTACTACGAGTATTTGTCCGCAAATCCGTCGTTCCCACAGCAGACACCCCTGGTGTATTCCTTGTATGTTACAGGCTGTACGGCTGACGCTGCGTACTGTAGGCATGAGAATATTCTGGTAATCTTGTCGAGAACAATAGGCGATGGTGTCTATGTACGGCTAGGCTAATGGAAACCGTAGAGAGGCAGCGCGGCTATACCAAAACAAGTACCCTTACAGACACAAACCACATCACATTACATGTCAAGCCATATTTTGGCGTTTGTGTGACCACGAGTCCTCCCAGGCAGACGAACGTGCATGTAGGTGGCGAACTGTGCGTACACCATTGTTGGAGGTCCGGGTTCTACTGGATATTGAGACGAACCGCAGTACGAGCTCCAGGCAAGCGGCCCGCCAACATGGTGTAAGTCAAAGTACAATTACGTGTATTCTGCAAGACCTGTCACATGAAATCCCCCATTGAACATCTGTTGTGACGTCGATGCGATACAGCTTTGTACTCCGTTCCGGGACGATTTTCCGTCGTTGCACGCACACCGCCCATTTCCGGACACATGTTGAGAAGACTTTCTATCCCTCATATCCCGTCAGGAGGCCGTCCCTGCAGTTTGTCTAGCAGCAGGAGTCGGAAGTGTTACGTTGGTCGGGCAAAAGTTGCCAAAAATTAATTAATTTGTCGTGGTGGAAGGTGGACGGTGGATAACCTTGGGACAGTGTTCTGAGAGTGTAATCTTACTTGAAGATACGAACAGAAGCGAGAACTTTCTGCGAAGCAATTAGCTTCATTTCTGATGTTACAATGTACAAGTACTTCTGGAATAAGATTTTATTTCGAAGACCCATGCAAAAGCGGAAGGCATAAGCGATAAAGACACCTCTGAAGATGTCAGCGAGAAGATCATAGCAAAGAAGAAGTCAAAATATACCGAAGAGTCGGAACCTAAAGCAATTATAGTAATAGACCCGTTTCCGTGGCCGCGGTCGCCGAACGTTATTGAAAGGAAATACCCGAATATAGAGTGATACTTGACGTTAACAGAAAACAGGTGTGCTAGTGTCGCCTACATCGAATTAGTTTCACGGAGATTCCACTACACGTCACCTGCTGAGTGATGGATACGGATGACTATCACCTTGTCTGCTGATCAGCGACGGATGTTTAGCATTTGGTGCTCCATGTGTTTTCTTTGCTGACATGTGTGACTCCCGACCGGATAACTGCACAGTCGCTCTTCATTTCGGATGACGTGTATTTTTCAAGAGTCTGAAACGAATTCAATGAGACGGATACGCGGCCACTGTGTCCCCTACTTGTTTGGTGATCCTACGTTCTTGGCACTACTTAAACGAATGACTCTGTATGATCCTACGGAATCCTACCAGCAACACTTCTCAATTTTTTTCTGGAACCATGTTCCATAACCCAGCTCGTATTTGGATTACCCATGAGAGGAGAATCTGAACTATGAACTTTTATTTTATTTTTGTTAAGATTGAACTACTGACGGTAATCAGATTAATCATTGATACGAGAAGACATGAATTGGTTGTTCCGCAGCGAGTAGCACCATGGAGTGTCCTCATGTTGTATCGAGACGATCTCTTCTGTTTTTGCCGCGCGGGATTAGCCGAGCGGTCTCGGGCGCTGCAATCATTGACTATGCGGCTGGTCACGGCTGAGGTTCGAGTCCTCCCTCGGGCATGGGTATGTGTGTTTGTCCTTAGGATAATTTAGTTTAAGTAGTGTGTATGCTTAGGGACTGATGACCTTAGCAGTTAAGTCCCATAAGATTTCACACACATTTGAACATTTTTTTCTTTTCTTTTCTTTCACTTATATTCCCCTCGGAATTATTGGGCATGTCACAGAGCGCATGGGGCATGAGGTTTGCAACACACTGGTGAGGGTAAATAAATAAATAAATAGAAAGTGAAATAAGTTACAAATAATGTTCTCCCTTCCTTTTTCTTATGCCTATTGAGGTTCTTGCATCACATGTCTCCCACCCCTTCCCCAAGGTAGTTCTGAGATTGAGAGCGGCACATCGTGGCTACACCTTGCGTTATGACCCTTCCCCACTCTTCGCGCAACCACCCCTCAGAAGTGACCCACAAAAATTCGAATCCTAGTGTGGAAAAAATTTTTACTGCTAGGATTTGGTAGGCAAGGGGAGGAGAAGTAGTGGTCCCGGTTTAAATATCAAACCTCTCCGCAGTGTCTCATGGAGTGAGGATACGTGGCACTGTTGATGGTAATGCGTATACCGGTTGCGGACGTTAAACTTGGCGCATCATCATAGAACACAAACATTATACTATACTACACACACACACACACACACACACATGTAGCATTATAAATCATGGAATAGAGCACATTGCAAAGAAATAAACAAAAAAAATCACAGTAAGAGAGCGCTGTTATACCGTAATTGATTCAAGCAGCAAGCCAAACTTTTTTCATCATATTTAAAGGAAATAAAACTAAACTCTGCCCAACGGTACCGACAAGCCGCCGTGTCATCCTCAGGCCACACGCATCACTGGATGGTGATTTGGAGGGCATGAGGTCAGCACACCGTATGTCAGTTTACGAGACTGGAGCCACTACGTCTCAAACAAATAGCTCCTCAGTTTGCCTCAGAAGGGCTGAGTGCAACCCGCCTGCCTACAGCGCTCGGCAATGCGGATGGTCATCCATCCTCGTGCTAGCCCAGCCCTACAGCGCTTAAATTCGGTGATCTGAAGGGAACCGGTGTTACCACTGTGGCACAGCCGTTGGCTTAAAAGAAAAAAAGAGTATGTAAATTTCACTATTCTGTAGAGTTACTAGAGGAATTTCCCATTATTGTTCTATACACCGAGCTGTGAATTATATTTGTAAGTCTTATTGAAAAGTGTGAGGGCCTAAGCTTCCGATAACTTACGACGAATGAAAAGTAACAAACCAGCTGCTAGCTATTAAACCCTTTCTGACCTGAACCTTTCTGGAGGAAGGAAAATTTCTCTCAGGCGATTTTTTTAATGATTTAGATGCAAAATTTATAGAATACTGGCTACGCATTTCCAAAACACACATTTTACACTTCTCATCTTTTTATGAACTTAAATAACTGATTTTGAAATATTCACTATTGTAATAAATAAACACATCATTCAGTCATTACTATGCAAATATGACAATACTATTAATAATATTCATTTATGGAATGGAATATAACTATCCAAAGTCTTCCGCGCATTCTGACCGTAATAAGCTGCTGCACACTCTCGTATTTATAAGTATTTATTTTCACAGTGAAAACCAAGAATTGGCAGTACTTGTACATGTTAAAAAGGGTGAATTTTTACAAATGTATACATAATGTTTCGACTGGGAAAATATTTCTTTTCCAGTTATAGACAGTAAAATTTAATGAACACAATTGTAGCCACTTTGCTTGTAAGGGTTATATACATAGTTCAGCAGCTGTCACTGTTGGAAGCGCTAAATGAGTGTCCGCAGTTTTTACTACCCCTACATATGCCATTCCGTTTCATATTTATTTACTATGTGCTCTGCTTTCAATTTTGGTAATTACTTTTCTGATTAACAAGATATCCATCGCCATCTTGCCGAGGTCCTGCAGTCTTTGAAGAAGAACAGCTGCATTGCGCCAGCATGCAAAGAGTCTGTCACACTGCAGTTCATCGTCACATCAGTGATCTCAAAAATTCAAAGATCAACCGTCAGCCACAATTTCTGTTGCTATGGTATGAAAAACTATCATCCGACTAACTATTAAGTTAACGTTAATAAATTAAAATAATAGCTTCAGTTTCTCTTAACAAAAAACGTGGTAGTGTTTCTCCACACACCCATTACATTAACAACACACAAATCTCTTGCAATTATAGTTTGCAAAAGTATGATATAATGGAAACGTGTTAATCATAGAGAGTCCGCCTCGCCTATCACATCCGTCTCCCCTCCCCCACATGGATCCTGTATGACCTTATTCCGTTCCCGCACCTCCTCCTTTTCCTCGAACAGATAAGGATCCTCTACACCTCCCGCAAACTTGTTCGCCCTCACCCACTTGTCTCTCCCATCCTGTCCCACCCCTGTCCGCTGCTGCGGGTGTATTCCCACGTCCCACGTGCTCTCCATCTATCCACTCTCCATACCCTCTCCCAAGATACCTTCCACCAGCTCCCACATCCTGATGATACCCTCATCCCCTCCATCTACCCTCCTATCAACTTTGATCCTCCTCTTCCAAATCCTTTGTTTTTTTTTCCTTCGGGCACCCTCTCTCCCTTCTCTCCCTCCTCCGTTCCTCCCCCTCCCACCCCTGGGCTTCCCCTACACCCCCCATACCATCTTTCCTACTCCCCTCTCCTCTGCCACTGGAATGTACACTCTCCCCTCTCCCTTCTCCCCTATCTTTCCCCTTTTGGCAGGTCCTCATACTCGCAGACGTCACGTGAACATTCGCGCTCCAGAGATCATCT
This sequence comes from Schistocerca gregaria, assembly GCF_023897955.1. Taxonomy (NCBI): domain Eukaryota; kingdom Metazoa; phylum Arthropoda; class Insecta; order Orthoptera; family Acrididae; genus Schistocerca; species Schistocerca gregaria. Next base: position 422,903,492 of record NC_064925.1, on the reverse strand, counting down.
CTATTGGTTCTGAGTGTGTGTCGTCGTGTTAGTGCTTCAGTGTTTTCGCCGCACACGCTCCTTCATTTACGTGTATCATCTCAATCATCAATGTTCGTGTACAATGCTGACAATTTTTTATTTTTCTACGCCTGTGAACGGCTTCGTATTTTTTGCTCTTGTGACTACCGTTTTTGTCCACCGTTATGTTTTGTTTCCATTGGTACTGTCTGTGGCCGAAGAGCGGCGTACTATTGCTGCTGCCGGCTCACTTTATTAATGTAAGGTGTTGAAATAACGATAAAGAAAAAAATGGTGGAGAGTGTGCACTATGCCCATTTACCATTCGTATCCTGAATATTGTTAAACAAGATTTACGTGAAAGCCATTTTTACTTAATGATAAGAGATTGCAGATAGAACTTGTGAAATGTAATTGAAAACTGACAGCTTAACGTATTTAGAATTGACAATATCATTCGCTGCGTTTAAGTGCATTTACGTATTGCCGTTAATTATCACTGTTTAACATTGAAATCGTCATATGCATTTGTCATTTGTAACAGTGAAAATACTGTTACTGCGTTAGATCTAGATACCTTACGCTACACCGATATGCTAACACACATTACTAAATCATTTCTGTTCCGTTACTGTTTCCATAAAGATTACGCCACATATAATTAAGAAACTTGTCCACATATTCGCTTTCAATAGCAAATAGTAAACGATCAGTAATTATCGTACAACACAACTTCTAACAGTTGTATATTTACCGCTATGCAGGTGTTTATTTGTATGTGTTGTTTTGTAAGGATTGAATTAAGGTAGAGAAAAAAGATAAAGTTTATCTGAGATACACACTCAAAATGTTTTTCTATTTAGTAAATGCAAATTAACGAATAAATGTTTTGTCTCTCCATGTGACAAGAGCAACATCACACAAAAAAGTTTTTCTTCGTTGTTGCAGGATAGAAGGACCCTAGTAAATGTGACGAAGAAAGGTGTGTGTTGCTTGCTTTATTGAGACGAAGTCAAACATCCAAGGTCAGAGAAATATCACAGCGCCAATCTGAAAACAACCTTCCTCTCGGCCATAAGAAAATGGGACATGAATTTCACGCATCCAGAGAGTGTGGTTTTGAAGTACCATGTAAGTAGACAAGGAGGAGTGACGAAAGTATGGAGAGAAACCGAAATATTTTTCCATCGTGCAGCACAGACGTCTGATCGTGGCATCGAAAGAAGTGCGAATAACTCGTACGACCGTGAATCGCGTACTCCGAAAGCGTCTTTATCGACCTGACACCGTACGTGCCGGAAGGCAAGCGCATGAGGAACTTTTTAAAAATCAGTCGAAGAGGAAGAGCGCTTCAAGTGAATTTTTGGTCAGCTAGGTGTTGGAGTGCACATGTTGTGTACTGAGGTAGTAAACCTCTATGATGTTATTCGAAACTCTTGCTCTCAGAGCATTATAAACAGGGTAGGACGAGCGTTGGTTATTCACGTATTTACCGATTATTACAGTTGGAGGTATCACAGATACGTCAACGATTTACAAGATCAACTAAGTTTCATAAAACTGTCCAAAGAGAGTCCTGAAGCTGCCGCGATAGCTCAGAAGGTAGCAGAAGAGAAATATTTAGGCTCGTGATATTGTCAGTGGGATTTTGGCGTCACCCCTAGTCGATGGAGTTTATCCGAACAACATTCTTATGTTAATAAAATGAATTGTAATTACAAACCTCTAAGTTTTTCTATCTGTATGTGAAGGCATGTGAAGGCAAATCTCAGGAACTATTGTAGGGGGTTAGATTCGATAAAGATTTCAGTAATGAACAGACGGATTCAGGGGGAAAGATTGTGTATATAATGTATTATGTATCACTTGGGCATCCATGGGTCCCATGGAGGATGAGACAGCCACCGCGACGGCTGAGGAGTATCATACTTACGACAATCAGCCCTGAACTTAATGATCACCGATCTACTATCGACAGAAAACCGCCCAGCCGATAGCAGCGTCACCTGGCGAGGAATGAGCGCTAGCTGGACACACACGCCATGCATGTGGTGTCAGAGAGTGTGGTGTCCTTGTGTAGGTTGGAGAAGGAGCGCGATCGTTCTGAGTTTGACCGAGGGCAGACTGCAATGACGTGGAAGCTCGGCACGAGCAATTAGGAAACTGCACGACTTGTCCGGTGCTCGAGGACTGCTATGATGAGTGTCTTCAATATATGGCGAAAGCAAAGGAAACCATGTCCAGACGTCGTGAGGATTGGGCGGCCACCCCTCATTGCAGTTGTCAGACATCGTAGGCTGGGCAGACTGGTAAAACGGAAGAGTCGGTGAATGGTGCCTTAGCATCAGATCTTAAATCTGGGCAGAGTACAAGTGTGCCTGAAGACATAGAGCACCCAACACTCCTGCCACTGTGCCGCCGCAGCGGAAGATCTATGCTTGTGCCAATGTTAACAGCACGATAACGGAAACTACGGCTGAAATGGGCATCTGACCATCGGCACTGGGCGTTGGCGCAGAGCGTTTCTTCATCATGCCAACGGAATGGTACGATTCCGTCGTCTTTCAGGGTAACTGCTCCTTGACAACCGTGTGCAGGACGGAGACAAGCTGGCGGCGGTTCCATTAGGTTCTGGGGAAAATTCACTTGGGCATACATGTGTCCCACGGAACCCGTGAAAGGCATCGTGACGGCCGATAAGTGTCATACAGTGCTTGCAGACCACATACACCCATTCATGATCATCATTTTCCCAACGGCAGTGGTATTTTTAAACAAGGCAATGCGCAATGTCACGAGGGCAGGAGTGTGGTTCAAGGAACATCGTGGGAAGTTCCAGTTCAGGTGGTGGGCCCCCAGCATGTCAGATCTGATACCGATCGAACACACCTGGTACGTTATTAAACGTGGCGTCAGACTTCATCGACCTTTCCCAAGAATTTACGGTACTTGGGTGACTTGTTTGTGCAGATGTAGTGCCAACTCCCTCCAAGGCCCCACTGCTACCATACCACGACAAACGGCCGCTGTTACCCGTAACAAAGAGGGACACACCGGCTATTAGATAGGTGGTCATAATGTTCTGGCTGATCAGTGTCGTTCTATCCATGCGAAACTTGGTATAACTGTTAAAAAATAAAGAAGAATCTAAACAGTATCTATGTTACTGTAAATAACTCTCTTACTAAGAGGGTATATAGTTGTTTTATCACAATTTTCGCTTGAGGTAAACCATGACGAACTATTATGTAGGCACTACAAGGAACATGTCAGAAAATTAATGGAATAACAAAAATGCACATTGTTGTTTACTCTCCTAAACTAGTAACATGATGTTGTTTATTAAATTGAGTGAAACAAGTAATGTTTCTTTTCTTCGAAACAGAATTTCTCTATGTTACGGCACATTAATAATAGCGTGACTTAGTCGGTTCTTTGTCGCGCTTTCATCTCACCCTGTGGCTATTCTTTTTAACTACACTCCTGGAAATTGAAATAAGAACACCGTGAATTCATTGTCCCAGGAAGGGGAAACTTTATTGACACATTCCTGGGGTCAGATACATCACATGATCACACTGACAGAACCACAGGCACATAGACACAGGCAACAGAGCATGCACAATGTCGGCACTAGTACAGTGTATATACACTTTTCGCAGCAATGCAGGCTGCTATTCTCCCATGGAGACGATCGTAGAGATGCTGGATGTAGTCCTGTGGAACGGCTTGCCATGCCATTTCCACCTGGCGCCTCAGTTGGACCAGCGTTCGTGCTGGACGTGCAGACCGCGTGAGACGACGCTTCATCAAGTCCCAAATATGCTCAATGGGGGACAGATCCGGAGATCTTGCTGGCCAGGGTAGTTGACTTACACCTTCTAGAGCACGTTGGGTGGCACGGGATACATGCGGACGTGCATTGTGCTGTTGGAACAGCAAGTTCCCTTGCCGGTCTAGGAATGGTAGAACGATGGGTTCAATGACGGTTTGGATGTACCGTGCACTATTCAGTGTCCCCTCGACGATCACCAGAGGTGTACTGCTAGTGTAGGAGATCGCTCCCCACACCATGATGCCGGGTGTTGGCCCTGTGTGCCTCGGTCGTATGCAGTTCTGATTGTGGGGCTCACCAGCACGGCGCCAAACACGCATACGACCATCATTGGCACCAAGGCAGAAGCGACTCTCATCGCTGAAGACGACACGTCTCCATTCGTCCCTCCATTCACGCCTGTCGCGACACCACTGGAGGCGGGCTGCACGATGTTGGGGCGTGAGCGGAAGACGGCCTAACTGTGTGCGGGACCGTAGCCCAGCTTCATGGAGACGGTTGCGAATGGTCCTCGCCGATACCCCAGGAGCAACAGTGCCCCTAATTTGCTGGGAAGTGGCGGTGCGGTCCCCTACGGCACTGTGTAGGATCCTACGGTGTTGGCGTGCATCCGTCAGTCGCTGCGGTCCGGTCCCAGGTCGACGGGCACGTGCACCTTCCGCCGACCACTGGCGACAACATCGATGTACTGTGGAGACCTCACGCCCCACGTGTTGAGCAATTCGGCGGTACGTCCACCCGGCCTCCCGCATGCCCACTATACGCCCTCGCTCAAGGTCCGTCAACTGCACATACGGTTCACTTCCACGCTGTCGCGGCATGCTACCAGTGTTAAAGACTGCGATGGAGCTCCGTACGCCACGGCAAACTGGCTGACACTGACGGCGGCGGTGCACAAATGCTGCGCAGCTAGCGCCATTCGACGGCCAACACCGCGGTTCCTGGTGTGTCCGCTGTGCCGGGCGTGTGATCATTGCTTGTACAGCCCTCTCGCAGTGTCCGGAGCAAGTATGGTGGGTCTGACACACCGGTGTCAATGTGTTCTTTTTTCCATTTCCAGGAGTGTATGTCGGTTGCCGAGGAAAGGAGGCTTTTTTCAGCCTGGGTTTGATGGGCAAGTCTACGACTATTCCTCCTATATTGGTAGACGTTGGCATTAGACGTAGTAGCAAGGTCGAGCGATTTTCCCAATGTTGGCCTGTGTTTTCCACTGTAGTAAAAATTCGTGGAGCGGTATGAAGATTGCGAATCAAGTAGTCGGCCTGCAGATCTCAATAATTTGATGTGGCAAGTCGTGAGCGCTGTGGGGAGAAATGTTTCAAAGTGTTTCTTATTTCACAAGTCTGGACTGATTGGTCGGTCGTGATCGACTAGTTACATTTCCGCTTGGGAATGCCTACAAAGAATTTGAAAGTGTATTTCGGTCCGTGGGCGTGAATGTCTGCCTGTGTCTAACGTGTTTCTCCCGGCGAGTGCTACGGATTAGGTTAGAGTTAACTCATAGCAACTAATTTCATTCGTTTCCGTGCAAAGTTGAGTATGGTATTGTTGTGTGATCTTGTCCGTGTTTACTTTGACATTGAAGGTATCTGTCCTATTTGTCATGCGGATTTTGAAGAAATTTTGACAATAAATTTAAAGGAAGTTGTGAATTTGTTAAACGTAATTAACATCTGTATTGCCGATATAGCCATATAGTTCGTAAGTCTGTACTTCAGACCACAGATGTCAATCGGAGACGCTACCTCTTTTGAAGAGAGTAGCAGTAGTGATTGTTGGGCAGTCTGGCAATGCACTTGGTTTGAAAAGGATGAAAGCTGACATGCAGTATGGTGGAAGCAGCATTATCAAAAAGGGGTTTTGTAATTATATATTTAGAGGAAATACACTGAAGAATGCGTATTAGTGGACGAATGGTTCAAATTGTTCATGTGGCTCTAAGCGCTATGGGACTTAACATCTGAGGTCATCAGTCCCCTAGACTTAGAACTACTTAAACCTAACTAACCTAAGGACACCACACACATCCATGCCCGGAGCAGGATTCCAACTTGCGACCGTAGCAGCAGCGCGGATCCGGACTGAAGAGCCTAGAACCGCTCGGCCACAGCGGCTGGCGGACGAATGGTAAAAACCCACTGTTAAGGTAATCCATAAATATGTAACTGTGTAGTTTCTTACTGCTAGAACATTGTGTATGATTAAAGTTTTCTGTAGACATTTTATAGTGAAGTACACGGAATTCTCCGATAGATGAAATAAGTGTCAAGGGAGACAACTGTACACAAGGAAGCCACAAGTAATATTTTGTTGATTTGTCTAGTTGTGACAACATTATGGAAAGTGTATTTTTGGTATGACTTAACGAAGCATAACTATACTTGTTTTCATTTATCAGTCGTTAAGTTTAGTTCCCCATTTTTCATTATTTACTTTCATGACTGTGTCTCCATACTCGCATTGTACATCGTGAGTTGCGTACTGATAAGAATTTTGTGAAAACTGCAAAACACACGAACGTTCCGTGCGCACAGCTACGGTAATAATTTTAATTACCATTAAAGCTCAAGTCCATTTCAAGGCTCAGTGACTGTCAGAGTGTGCCTGTGCAAAATTGCAATATCATCTCTGAGGCTCAATACCATTACAATATTTCAGTAAAGTGCTACCTTGTGAATTTTCAAGCAGTTTTATCAGAAAGACACATGCATTAAATTTTATGTTTATTTGCTGTGTTATTAGAACAACAGTTCTTGTATAGTGATCGTTTGCGAGATTAAATATAAATAATAGCTATATTCAGGGCCAAAATTTTAATCTGAACCCTTTGTTGTGCAGTCAGATGGCATACGTAAATCTCATAGATAACGACTTGTTCTCTCGCAGACGAATTGATTGGTTCTCCGTCTGGTCTCGATATCACATCGTGTAGCATAAGCTCCATATATTCCCACTCATTATTTCATTTTAACATGTTCTGTTGTATCTCTGCAATAAGGTGTGCATATTTCGATATCTATATGAGTTTTACACATTTCTCAGATACCAACCAGACACGAGTTTAGAAGTTACACGTTGCTTTGAAACTGTATTGATGTTTTATTGTGGTCATAGAAGAGGCGTTCGATAAGTAATACAGCATTTTCTTCTGAGAGCAGGTTGGTTTTATTCAGGATTCCAGTAAACCACCTTATTCCCCATTCCTATGGCTACAAAACTCTATTTTTTTAAATAATATCTTTCCAATGCGACAACCCTACGCCACCTTATTGTGAGGGCATGTATGCCGCCATGTTATCACTCCACTGGTTGACTTGGGAGCCAGCGTCTTGCTGCATTTGTAACCTCCCATCATCCCCGTAGTGTTTCATTCGGAGTTATTCCTTCATTGGGCCATAAAGGTGGAAGCCGGAACGTGCAGGAACCGAGCTGTAGGGTGGAAGAGAAAGAACAGTCATGTGAACTTTTGTGAGATCATGTCAGGCGCGCTCACTTACATCAGCCCTGGATTTGTCATGGAGAAGGATAATTTCTCCTGCATTTCTGTGGCGACAAACTTGCTGAAGTAGTTTCTTCTATTACCTCAGGCTAAAACAATATACTTTAGAGTTCATCGTTGCAGAATGAGGGAGGTCATCAAACAGAATAATACTTCAGAGGTGGTGTGACGCCACTTCATGGAATGACGTTTCGTTTCCGGTGAGAACTTACGAACTCATTTCTCATCGTCTGTGACGATGTTCGACAATCAGCTTCCTACGGGTTAGCAATTCTGCACAGATAGGCATTCGTTCCTCCTCGTAGTCTTCTGTTAGGCGGCGAGAAATCCACTAGGCACACAGCCTTGAGGAACCCAACTGGTGGGCGAGTCTGTCAGCACTAGCTATGGAGTTGGGCTCTGCAACATAAAATGTCAAATCATAACACATTCGTCCGTCTTAACTTCCAGTGTTATTTTATTTGTGCTACCTGTTTCAGCGTTGAATTACGCCATCTTCGGGTGTGATGTTGCTTACACATCGGTCAGAGGGCCTGAAGATGGTGTAATGTAATGATGGAACTGATGGCACATATAACATAAAACAAGAAATTGTTCCCTGCTAGATGTGTTTTTATTTGACATTTTCGAATGATAGTATCTGCACTTTCCAACAGTGCAGGAATCACAGCTGTGTGGCCGGCGGGCACATGGGAGGTGTGAGCGGCCTTGTTGCGTTGACGACAGACGCCTCGCCCAACGAGTCACCATGCTTTTGTCCACTGTCATATCTCCATAGAAATTCTACAAGACCTATGAATATCTGCCGTGGTCTGGTTTTCCGCCAAAAGAAACTAACTGACACCCCTTGCCTGGAACGCATCCCCTTCCAGACGCCATTTTGAGGCATACGTATAGAGCCGATACCTATCGGATGTTCATGAAACTATAGGTGCTGAAGTGTGAATATCCCACGATGTCCCACAACAAATTCGGTATGTTTTCAATCTAAATCGGCCGAGAAAAGAAAAGGTGTTTTGTTGATTATTGAAAGCCCCTCGTAATTAGGGGAAAGAGCTACCAGTAACCATTCGTAACTGCTAGCTGTGAAATCATTCCAGTCCAGTGGTAGAATTCTTCATGAAGGTAACGAGGCGGCTAAGCTTTTTTAATTAATGAATTTGGAATTGCAAATATTTTAATATTACCTTGCGGGTGAAAACGAGACGGACTATCCTTATTAAAACTGATTTGGTGGTGTAGCAGAGCGGAAAATTATTCAGAGTCCGCCAACGAACGTTACGTATGAAACCTGCGGAGTGCTATATAATTTCTCTCGTGCGTTGCACATCGCGAAAGAGTACTTGGATTCTAACTGCTGCAGCGAGTGTGACTTCACGCCACGCCATGGAAGCTCTGACACACCGACGAAAGGAACTTTTCCTTTTTTAACAACCATCTACAGGAAGTAAACAGTAAAACATGAGTAGCACACTGAGCATACCTTAGGAAGTTAAGCATTTCTTAAGTGATTGTTAAAGTGTCCACATCAACCATCCCTCTTTCATCATTTCTCACATCCTGACATCATGTACAAACTGAATCCCTAAGTGTCCAAGGTTGGAACAACTAGATCGTTAGCATACTGTGCGCCAAGTTCTTTGAGGGGACAGGAAAAAGCCGTGGCTCCGTCTTCTTGACCTGTTGCTTCTGGCGTAGCTGTTGGGAAAAGTGTTGTTAATTAGCATCCGGCTTCTGGAGCATCGCTCAGAAAACACTGTCCGGCGAGCGAAGACAGAGGGTGCTATGGTGTCAAAAGTATTTTGCACAAAACTGTTCAAAAGTAGCATCATTCAAAGCAACACTGGCCGATACTTTAAATTTTTTTTTTGTCTCTGGTGACGAAAGAATAAGTACCAAGAGGTTTGGTTTTGGGCTCAATTTCAGCTAACACATATTTCGCAAGAGTATAAGTGGTGCAGATCTGTGAAACATGTAGTCCTTCTTGACGTTGTTTCTCGTTACGATTTTGTACTTTTCACGTCTAACTTGAATACGGTAAATAAACTTCTAGAGAATTTGTTAGTCCGACTTCCAACTCTTAAATATCGTTCCCAGAGTAGCGACCCACGTTCAACTTTCCAAATCGACCAGGTGGATTCAGACAACAAAAACATGGATACGTAGAAAGTCTAGTTCACTTTAGACCCCAAGAGCGAAACAGCACTACATTAAATGTCTACAATAATTACAAGTGCATTAAACGTCGTAGGCATGTGTGAATGATGAGAGTAAGAATAACGTATTCGAATGAAAAAATAGCTCTTAATGTGCAGAGTCTGACATGACATTCGTTTCCACAGATGAAAGTTATAATTTTCAGTACATTTCTTTTCTGGTGTATTTTTTATTCACGTGAAGTATACCAACAATATTGATTTTAATTCCAACAGTTAGGCAAATTAGATAGCAGAGTTGCCTGCCTACATCAGCGTTGTAATTAAGTACTGTTTACTCTACAACTACAACTACAAATAATTATGCCAGGTTCTAGAAAAATTCAAATAATGTCGGTTTTGTGCAGGGGACTGATTACTATACATGTTGCTGAAGTATTGGTACCACCTCCGTACCACAACGAGTGGGAAATATTACTCTTAGTTTTACTCTTGACTAGAAGATATTTACTTCACACAAAGCTTTGAAATTTCAGTCGTTTGTAAAATCCCCAGGATCCCATTACACGTGTGTCTCGACATTATGTGGAATTGTATGTCGAGGATTGAGAAATAGAAGTACAAGTGACATTAATACTAGGTTTTCTGGTCAACTAATAACGGCACCGTGAAACGGAGAACTCGATGGTAGATAACTTTTTATGTTTGCTAATTTTATAACGGTCGCAGAGAGTAAAAGAAAAAAGTATATCAGGAGGAAGATTGGTTTGGAGTGGTAGCTTAGGGCAGAGAGTGAGTTATGACGGACATTTCTGTGATAAAGATGTTTTCATCAGAATGGACAGCAAAACAACGGGGCCCACGATAAATAAGCCTTAAATGTCTAAATGGCTCTGAGTACTATCGGACTTAACATCTGACGTCATCTGTCCCCTAGAACTTAGAACTACTTAAACCTAACACACCTAAGGACGACACACACATCCATGTCTACTCTGAGTACTATGGGACTTAACATCTGAGGTCATCAGTCCCCTAGAACTTAGAACTACTTAAACCTAACAAACCTAAGGACGACACACACATCCATGTCCGCGGCAGGATTCGAACCTGCGACCGTAGCAGCAGCGCGGTTCCGGACTGAAGCGCCTAGAACCGCTCGGTCATTCCGGCCGGCGATAAACATAGTGTCGCCATCGGAAGATGAAGAGAGAGAAAAAGTATATGAAGATACTGGACGGGTAATTTAGTACGTGAAAATAGAGAAAATCTAATAGTTATTGAGACTGGAATGAGTTGGGAAGGACTAGAAAAAATGTTTGCTGGAGAATTTGGGCATGGTAGTAGGAATGAGATAGGAGAAAGACTAATTGAGTTCTGCGATAAATCTCAACTAGTAACTCAGAATCATAAGAGGAGGAGATATAGTAGGAAAAGGCGGGAAAATTCAAGTAAGATCACAGAACTGTCAGGCGGAGATTCCAAAATTAGATATTGTACTGAAACACATATCCTGAAGAAGTTTATACATTGAAGAAGCAGTGACGGAAACGAAAGAAAAATTCAATAATGGAATTAAAATTCAGGGTGAAATGATATAGATGACATGATTCGCTGATGATATTGCCATCCTCGACGAAAGTGAATAAGAATTCCAGTATGTGTTGAATAGAACAAACAGTCCAACGAGTACAGTATACAGTTTGAGAATAAATTTAAAAATGACGAAAGCAATGAGAAGTACCAGAAATGAGAACAGCGAGAAAGTTAACACGAGAACTGAGGACAACCAGTGGTAGACAAAATTAAGGAATACACCTACCTATGCGGCAAAATAACCCATGACTGAAGAAGGAAGTAGGTTCTCAAAACCCGCCTATCACTGGAGAAAAGGATGCTCGTTGTCAAGAGAAGTCCACTTAATACCAAACATAGGACTTTATTTCAGGAAGATATATCTGAGAATGTACGGATGGCGCACAGAATTGTATGGTAGTCAAACAAGGACTGTGGGATAACGGAAACAGAAGAGAAACAAAGCATCTGAGATCTGGTACTACGGAAGAAAGTTGTAAATTAGGTGGTCTTATAAGGTAAGGAATTAGGACGTTCTTGACAGACCCGGCGCGGAAAGGAGTACATGGGAAAAGTTACAAGAAGAAGGTAAAATAAATGACATCTCTTAAGATGTCAGGAAATAATTTCCATGGTTCTAGACGGGACTGTAAAGGGTAAGAACTGTAGAGCAAGACAGGAATGGGAATATATCCAGCAGTCTGATGACCCGAAAAAGAAAATAAGGGAAATCTCGTGAAGATATTAGTCGAAATTTTAAATCTAGGACAATACGATTCAGAAAAAAATAACAGATGGTATTATACACTACTGAGCCAAAATATTACGACCACTGCCAGTGAGACTCAATTCAGCCTAGTGGCTAGAGGACATGTGACGCAGCAGGAAAAGCATGCATGAGGAGACGAATAGGCAATCATTCTAGCTACCATACAGACTGTAAATGGGGAAACACACTGACTAAAATGCCAATGGCCAAGGGCTGGTTGTAATGATCTGGTGGGTGGGTATGACAATCTTGAATTTGGCGATGTTGGCAGGCTACTCGCCTTCTGCTGTTTTGAGCATCTATGGAAAATAGATGAAGCACGTTCAAACCTTGATTAGGCAACGAGGTGTTGGATATCAACTCCTCATCACAGTACGTCGAGGTTGGAGGTTTTCAGTGGCCGAGCGGTTCTAGGCGCTTCAGTCGGGAACTGCGCGACCACTACGGTAGCAGGGTCGAATCCTGCCTCGGGCATGGACGTGTGTGATGTCCTAAGGTTAGTTACGTTTAAGTAGATCTAAGTTCAAGGGGAAGGATGACCTCTACTGTTATGTCCCATAGTGCTCAGAGCCATTTGAACCATTTTTTGGAAGTTTTCCAGCATCCTAAACCAGACAGACTACGTTGCTACTGCAGGTATAAGTATTTTGGTGTAGCACTACACAGTTTAGTGCCGACTGTGAATATGTGGCTCCGTAAGAAACGGACTTTACGTCTTCCCAAGCAGGGGCAATGACGTCATCAGTTAAGAACGCAGTAGTCACGGTATCATTGATACTGCAACATCGATCAGTTGGAACGTGTCCCTGGTTGATTGGATTTCTTCGGTTGTTACAACTGGGCGAAGATCATCTCCAGATACGCCGTCATCCAAAAGGCTCAAAAAGTGCACTGCTCCTCGAATGCAAGCAAGTGGCGACCGTATCCTGCTATGATGGATATTCACCTCTGCAGTCTAGGCACCATGACCGCTGGATCGTACCAAGGGTTGCCGACGACCTACAGTCTTTCATATATTTTGTGCAATGTCTATGGCATGTTTCAGCATGATAATTGTTTGTCCGATGTCTGTGGCATGTTTCGGCTGGATAACTGTCTGGATCGCAAGACCCGATTATGCTATCGTGGTTATGAGAGCATAACACTGTAATCATGTTTACGTCTTAAGCGCGAAATTCATTTGAAATGTCGTCGTTGGAACACATCTGGAACGAGCATACGCCACCATCGGACCGTAATTTAAGGCAATTGCGTGCTGCATACCTGTAGCAAACTCCCAAGTACTTCACTAGCCCATGGCCCGCAGAATAGGTGTGACATTTGTATTTGTCGTGACTTAGTAAGAGATCGCTCATGCTCTGGCCGTCTAAAGCCCGCCAGCGCGAACGTTGTTATCAGCGGACCTAGAAGGGTGGTGCCTGGGTGTCAGCATACGATAATCAGGAGCCGCACCTCCCCTCTCCCAGAAGAGTACAGGGCACCATCACCCTCTTCGGCTGACGAAAGCGCTCGTGGTGCAGTTGGTCGGAGCAGATCGTCTCCTAATTCGACAGTTCAGATCCACGAGGGAAGGCGGTTGCCGATATCACAGTTAGTTACGCCGGTGAGAAAGATAATTTTCTGTTGAGTTGATAAAAGACTTTACTCAAAGATAGGAAATGCTTGTTCTCTTCTACGTGACTGCCTCTCGGAACACAAGTAAATGCGTTAGATTATTTAGTTGTAACACTGTTTACAGATAGTCTGTTGTGTACCCAAGTATCCTGGTCTGCCTCCTGCTTTCTAGTCCACGAGTTACTGCTGTGACCACCCGAGATACAACAACGAGTTCTGTTGCTGCAACATCCGCGAAATTATTGAAAAAATTATGTGTTTTGCATCGTAGTGCTCTCTTCTGTGTTTGTCTGTGGACATTTTTGTTGCAGATCACGGAGGTGATATTCATTTTCACTTGTGAAAGCTGCCGCGGCGCCTCCTTTGCCGTATTGAACAATGTTTATGCAGTTGCAGGCTCAGCAGACATCTTCACTTTTTGACACTATGAACCGACTACTAGCAGTGATAGTTTCCACTCAACAAACATCGTCGCCTCCGTCTCAGCCGCACCCCGCATCACTCAGCCGTTGCTTGGCACCTCGATAATTTTGACACAGGGGTCAGCGGAATTGAAGGGGCGGCCATAAACTGACTTCACAATCTGTAAATTCCATCATTCAGACGCTGACTCGTTGTTCCCAGATTCGTTGTCTGTCCGAATGATGAGGCCGGCGTCCCCTATAAGTACTTGGAGTTCTTCGTCGACAGCACATGGCCATGGAGCGATGTACCTGCCCCCTACATCTAATCAGTACATCAGACTCCACAGGTGAGGGCTCCCTATATTCCTACAGGTGTACACATTCCCCTTGCAGACAGCTTGCCCCTAGTTCCTCTGCAACCATTCATGCAGGTCAGCCTGCCGCGACGTGAACACAAGAGTGCGCGTGTACTGAGGCATAGGGCGTAATGCGGCCGACTTGGGCCCCCACAAGCCCGGGCTACCTGGGTTCCCGCAGGCCTGCCAAGCTTCACGGGACCCACTCAGCTTGCTGCGCCTGACAACTGGTTGCGCTGTCACGCTACCGTACCTAGAGTGGCCAGGTAGTTAGCCCGCAGTTCATTTATTGCAACGGTGGAGGCAGCACAATGAATAGGTTGAACATTAATGAGATTGAAAAAAACATTGGCAACTGGCGAATACATGCTGGCAACGAAACAGAGCACAAGTGCCCCATTCGTGCGTTTATGAGGCCGCTTCAAATAAATCGGTTTGTGTGTCTCAATGCAAACTATGTAAAAAGCTCTTAAGTACTTATTCGGGAACCTCTCGTATTTTACGACATGTGTGCAAATTTGACAAGCAGTTCCCTCACTCCGTAAATATCTTGAAAGAAGACAAAGATTTAGTGGCCGAAAAGTGCGTCGAAATGTGTGCTAAGGACCTGAGAACATTTAGCAGTATAGAGGGAGAAGGATTTCTTAATTTAGGGCAGACACTGATCGACATAGGTAAAAAATATGGCTCAGTTGATATTAAAAATGTTATGCCTTCTCGAGTGAAAGTAGCTAGGAAAGTTCAAACCTTAGGTGATAAAGTGCGCAGCAAAATGCTCCGATATATAGTGCATGCGATTCGTTCTGGTATTAGTGCCAGTAAAATTGATCTTTGGACAGACAATTACAAAGGAGTGCATTACATGTCCGTGACAATGCATTACATAAATTCAGACTGGCGTTTGAATAGATATGTACTGATGTGGTCTGCATTTCCTGACTGCCCAAAAACTGGATCGAATATTCGAAACGAGTTGGAAGATGGCTTAGAAACTATGGGTGTTTCTCGTGAAGACGTTGCCAAAATTACGTTTGTCACAGACCAGGGAAGTAACATTGTCAAAGCTCTCGAAATATATCACCGTCTTCCATGCAAGGCTCATAGTATAAACACAGTCTTGAAACATGTTCTGAGCGAACAGTTTTTGAAAGAAAATGTTCCAAATATATTAGCCATTCTTAATATAGTGCGGGCTACGGTTTCGTACTTTAAGAGAAGAGGTCTCTGTGTGAGACTGAACTCATTTTTAAAGCAGTGGGTTTCGACTCGTTAGAATAGTTATTTTGACATGCTTGTATCAGTCCCTAATCTGATTGATTCAGTGAAGGCTGTTTCACATAATGAAGGTGCCTCTGATAAGATGCTGGGTTATGACCACCATATAATTGCCCAGCTTATAGAATTTCTTAAGCCGTTTAAAGAAGCCACAGTTCATCTAGAGGGTGACAAGGAGCCAACCCTACATTTAGTTCTACCGTGGTTTTATGCCTTAAAAACTCACTATACCGTACGGGATAACGATGAAGAGGTTTGTAATTTTATTCCATCTCAACATTATAGAACCACTTGTGAAATATGTATGTTGAGAATATGTATTTTCAGGACATGAAACCTTTGAAACAAGCCGCCGATGCCTTCCTAGAACAGAAAATGTGCGTTAGTATGTTGAATAAAATTGCAACGTTTATGGTGGCTAACTACCGCAAATTGAGAAAGTTAACCGAAGATGAAAAAATTTAAGTTTACCAAGCAACACGACAGATGTGTGCTGAAGGTAAGCTCCTAAGATAATGCATGTATTCTTCATCTACATACACATGGTTACTCTGCAAGTCACACGCAAGTGCTTGGTTGAGGGTTCATACAACCACTTTCAACTTATTTGTCTCCTATTCTCGAATTTCGCGAAGATGAAAAAATTTAAGTTTACCAAGCAACACGACAGATGTGTGCTGAAGGTAAGCTCCTAAGATAATGCATGTATTCTTCATCTACATACACATGGTTACTCTGCAAGTCACACGCAAGTGCTTGGTTGAGGGTTCATACAACCACTTTCAACTTATTTGTCTCCTATTCTCGAATTTCGCGCGGGATAGAACACCTACATCTCTCCGTCTGAGCGCTGCTTTTTTGTATTTTATTCTGATGATCATTTCTCCCAAAGTAGATGGAACTCAACAATATATCATCGAATTCGGAGGTGTAAGTTGGTGATCGAAATTTCATATATAGATCGCACCACGTCGAAAAACGACACTGTTGTAATGATTCCCACCCCAACTCTTGTGTAATTTCCACGACACTCTTTCCCCTGTTTCACGATAATATCAAACCAACTGCCCTTATTTAGACTCTTTCGACCTCTTCCGTCAATGGTAAGGCTCTCCAACTGCGTGGAAATGCTCTAAAAGAGGGTTTAGTCATTAAAACGCCCACAGCATTTTCTGTGTGTCCATTCGTATTTAAGTAGGTCGTAATTGTAATCAGATGCATTAAGAAGAATCTACAGCCTTTAGACTTGACTGGTTGATCTTGTAAACGAAGTTTAACGGACTTAGTTTAGTACACACAGGGATAACCTCGCTCTTGTCATTATTTATTGCCAACTGCTAATTTTCACACAAAAAATATATACCATATTTAAATCGCCCTGCAGTTAGTTTTGATCTTCTGGTGACTTTACTGGACGATAAATGATAGCATCATCTAAAGACTATTATAATTTCAACTATGTGCAGTACGATCTTCACATTATTCTGCAAATATTAATTGGAACCTGTACAGTTTCAGTACAAGTGCCCAATCACAGCACCCAAGAAACAAATCCAAGGCCGTACAATATGGCGAAATTTGAGGACTGGGCAGAAGAGCTTCCTCTCCTACATGATGAAGTTAGCAGATACTTGCAAGAACACTGTGTGAAGAGGGAGATATTCTACAGTGGTGGAAAAATAACTCCCAACAACTACCTCTACCTGCGTGTGTGGCAAGAAAAATATTAAATATACCAGCCACTAGTGCCTCTAGTGAGAGAATTTTTAGTTGCGCTGGAAACCTAATTAGAGAAAAACGAGCACGTCATAATGCAGACAGACTTAACATTGTCGTCATAATTAATTCAAACACTAATCAGCAGCCATATTAATAATACAGTAGAACAATAAACAGGAAACCATGAGCGCAAATTTACTAATTAAGAGTGCAGATTTCTTTCTTGTGCTTTCTGGGCGTCTATTTCTGAGATGTAAATTTTGTAATGAATAGCTCAGTTTCCTACCAGTAGCACAACTAATTGATTATTGGATGTTGGAGTATGTTTAGAATCTAAGCATCGTATGAATTACCATCTAATTTTAAATTTATACAGGTATTCTCGGACTCCTATTTAAAAATGACATAAGCGTTGATGGTAAACGTACCATTTCGATCTGATGGCTTACAATCTATCCGTGGTTGCCCTACTCGGCTATAGCTAAAGGTCTTCTGATCGAAAACTTTTTTTTCTGACCTGCAGTGCGGCGTGGTCTACAATGACAGTTCATCATTTCCCATTGCCTTAAATAAAAAATGTTTACGAAATTGCAGTCTCGTGCGAAAAGTATAAGGGATCCTGGCGGTTTGGCTTCTAGAAACACGTTTGAATAAGACACTGAGAAAAAGAATGTTGATATGCAGCATATGGCAAGGAAGTTGAAGAAAACCTTGTGAAGCTTCATTCATTTGTATCAACAACTTCATTTTGTGCACAAGACGATATTTCACTTCGTCGAAAGACGATGACGATTGTATTTTCACAGTTCTGCTACACTTTAGAGCTGACTCTGGGACCAAGGGAAAACCTCTTAGTACATATCTCATCAAATTAAAATGAACTGAGTGAAACTTGTCGTGATGTCCTAAGAAGCAAAGTAACTGATGATGCGAAGCAGGCTTACGCTTTTGCGGTTTTGGCTTATGAGACCGCTAACATTAGTCGTACAGAACAATAAGCTATCTTCGTTGTCATCAGGGTAACAAAAAGACCATAATTTGTGAAGGTTTTTTGCGATATTCACTCCTCCAAGAGTCGAACGCGAAACCTGTTTTGGGGACTGTTATTCAGTTTCTAGACGATTGTAATTTGGATTTAAATAAATTTTTTAGCAAAGGATACGATGGTCAAGCTGCAGTGGTTGGTCACAAAGCGATGTCCAAAAAGTTATTAAAGAGAGGTATCCTACAGCGCTTTTCTTCCACTGTTCAATCCCTATTTTAAATGTTGTCATCAATGACCTTAATGACGTCAGTGAATAGAGAATGCTGCTGAGACGACAAAGAACATAATACAATTTTTCGGCAGAGCACACTTCGGCACAATAAAATCCCATGTACCTCCCCCATTCGTAAAACACGTTGTAGTACCACACAAATTTTGAAGGATGTTAATATTATGACCCGAGCTCTATAAGACCTTTCCCACAACGCATCACACAGGAAAACGAAAAGCATATCAGATCTGCACGACTGCAAAATATCCTACAACGGAGGTTCATTTAACATGTACTGCAACCCATTTTTATTGGCCATTTTCGGTTGAAAAAATGTAGGTTTTGTTGTGGGACGTCGTGGAACTTTCCCACCTCAGCCCATATAGTTTCTGAAGTTCCGACTGGTGGCGGAGCTATTCGTAGCCTTCAAAAGGGAGTCTGTAAAGGAAGTGCATTCCTAGCAGGGACCTGTCGTTGAGTCTGTTTTGTCGCATACTCGTAGGCACTTTCAGAATGTGTATGGCAAACGGGCAGTGATCGAAAACGGTGAGTTCTTTTGTGACCCGTCTTTCATCATCGCAACAAAAAAGCGCAAACCTGTCTCATCTCCTCCCTGCCGGCCGCCCGCACGCAGCGGTGGTCCTGCAATCTTGGGAGGTGCAGACACTCTCATTCGTCGTGGCTGATGGATCACAATCAAACACCTCGCTGCACAAGTTGATGTCTCTGTTGGTAGCGCTGACACATCAGTCCACCAGTGAGGTACTCAAAAGTGGGTGACCGCTGGATTCCTCGCCGCCTAACAGAAGACCATAACGAGCAACAACGAACCATTGCAGAATTGCTTGCGCTGTACCCGGTTGAACGTGACAACATTTAGCCTCATATCGTCACAGCCAAGTTTTAGTATAGGTTGTATTGTATTGTGTGTCAACCGGGGACCTAGAAACGACGGAGAGGCTCCGTCTCCGCCGCAGCTGCAGTGGTTCACAACCCCACGACGACTACCGCAGTTCACTTCACCACTCCGCCACCCCACACCGAACCCAGGGTTATTGTGCGTTTCCGCCGCCGGTGCCCCCCCCCCCCCCCCCGCCTTCAGGGAACGTCCCACAGCAGACGAGTGTAACCCTTATATTTGCGTGGTAGGGTAATGGTGGTGTATGCGTGCGTGGAAAACTTGTTTGCCCAGCAATCACCGACATAGTGTAATTGAGGCTGAATAAGGGGAACCAGCCCGCATTCACCGAAGTAGATGTAAAACCGCCTACAAACCATCCACAGACTGGCCGGTTCACTGGACCTCGACACAGATCCGCCGGGCGGATTCGTGCCGGGGACAAGGTGCTCCTTCCTGCCCGGAAAGCCGTGCTTTAGACAGCACGGCCAACCGGGAGGACTCTAGTATGGGTTCATCAATTAGAACATAAAATGAAACGTCAGTCCATAGACTGCGTGGCGCCACAGCACCTCTTCTATGAAGAAAAACTTCAAAGCTGTACCCTCAGCTGGTAAAGTCATAGTGACGGTCTCCTGGGACTCTGAAGGGGCTGCTCTGTTTGATTTTGTCCCTCATGGTGCAAGGATCAACTCTGAAGTGCATTCTGATTTTCATTTCACAGTGGCGCCAACACAACATACTCTCCGTGGTTTTTTCTGTCTTCTCCGACAACTTTTGTATTCTTTACCTCCCTCTAGAAACATGAAAGCTGTTACTTCATGTATTAACACACGTATTGCCACAAAATGAGCAAATGCTACGTCAACAACGCGCTTGAATCTTCCGCTCTTTTATTACTTGGTGAGGCACGTAAGCTATTCATATGCATTATAACCCTGTACTCTTAGTCCAGAAATGTATCAACCTTTAATTTACGAAACGGAATCTTGCTGTGCATCTGTCTCCTTCTCACAGATTCATGCAGCAATCAACTTATCTCCTACTCTGGAAGAATGAACAATTACGCACCTGGTATATGCTGTGGTACAGATGAGAAGTTTCAACTGCTGTAACAACGTGAAATCACGACCATCGGAAAGGTTGTTCGGAGATTACGGACTTATGAAGTGGATGGGCGTAATCAATAAGAACAAATTCAGATTAAGTACACAAACAATAATTGTTTTATAACGTCTCACGTAAGCTTTCTTCAATAACGCTAGAGTTCGCTATTACAAACTGTTCGTTTGAGTCATCGTGCCTCGTGATGCCTGGGTGTTGTGTGATGTCCGTAGGTTAGTTAGGTTTAAGTAGTTCTAAGTTCTAGGGGACTGATGACCATAGATGTTAAGTCGCATAGTGCTCAGAGCCATTTTTATTTGTGTCATCGTGAAGGAGGAGTGGCGGAATGTCTACTCGCTCCTGGGAGATTCTTGGTATTTTGTGGCACATGGTGTAAACTTGTAGCTGGAATGCGTAATTAGTGTAAAATGGTGAGACAGAATTTAATAAACTCAGTCTATGAAGTAACTAACTGAGTCGTACTCATGAGAAGTTAAATGTATTAATCCAACTTACTTGACTGCTTCCTTCCGATGCTCAGATAAACAGTTACTATCTACGGAGATATTCTTCTGTCACGATGACCTTGGCAACTCGGATTTAACGTCGTACTGCATGTGTTTCACCTGAAACTTGCTGTATGGATGTAAGGGGAGGGTTACAGGCAAGATATACGGTGTAATTCTTACTGACATTTAAAAAAAGAAAACCGAAACGACGTAGATGAAGATAAGTGAGACGCCCAGCTTAACTGGCAGGTAGTTCGGGTAATTTATATTGTGGAAAGGGGCCAAAATAAGGGGCTGTCAGTTACACTCGAACATACAAATTTATTATTTGATCAATCATAACAAGAGCACAAAGAACATATTTTTTAACACACAGCTTTAATCATTGGGATTTTTCAGTTTATTCAGAATGATGTATCAGGGCCATGACGCAGCATTGCTGATGTCCAAAATTTACCAGGGTAAATTGACTGTCAATTATTGAAAGGTTATCAGTTTGTCACATTGTATTATATTTTCACTGTTGGGTGGTTACACTAAATGAGAATATTATTCATATTATTTTATTTTGTGGGGAGGTTACACTATTTTATTTTGTGGGGAGGTTACACTTGGCGACCCTGCCAGGATCGTATTTTTGTGAATTTCTGAGAAATGGTCAGCTATATATCTGCTCTTATTTACTTAATATTAAAAGTAGTTTGCATCTGGCGCAACACATTTACTAATTTGTCACTTTTTCTTTCACAGATCATCGGCAATTTATTGCTCTTTGTTGTAACTGTATTTGTTCCATTTTTGCTTTGTCTTTGTTTGATTTTGTGCTTAACTTTGAGTTGTGGAAATGCCGCGAAAAACTGGTAACAGTTCATCGCGAGTAGTAATGAGTGAAAAAGCTGACTTTAATAATTTGACTGATAATACTAGCGACACTCAGTGTCTTGATGATAATCCTCCAGCTACAGACAATCAGTGCGTACCGACCACGAGTAATGATTATAATCTAAATGATGAGCAAACAAATTCAATTGTGTCCACTGTAAATTTAACGACAATTGTTGACGCGGCACTTTCCGTTACAATGAACGCTGTCCAGTTTGACACAGCTGATTTGCAAAATTTACGTAGTGAACAGATAATTGTTTCTAACGAAGGTGATCAATATACACAAAGCACATCAGATTTATTTGATTCCGCTGTAGTGACCAACAGAGCACATCTGATTAGCAAACCTTTTTGTGAATCAGACAATGACCAAATGGTTATACAAAATGTGACACATGCAGATACACTATCACACAGCACAGAGAATACAGCAGCTAATTTTGGCATGGATCGATTTGTGGCATTATTGCTACAACTTAATGAAAATCTCAAACAACAAATTAATGAATCGAACAAACAAGTTAATGAAAATCTCAAACAACAAATTAATGAATCGAACAAACAACTTAATGAAAGTTTCAAACAGTCGAATGAAAAACAATACAGCAATTACAAACAACTTAATGAAAAACTAGACAACTATTCCAAACAACTTAGTGAACAGATTACAGCCGTAGCCGTGCAATGTCATGATACTAAAGAACAATTACGTAAGGAAATTAAGGCTTGTTCTAGGAATAGTAGTGAAGAAATTAGATCCGTTGCACAAGAATTAAGTAATACACATGCTGCCACAACTAAATTACTTAGAGATGAAATTAGTGCAGTCGCTAAACAATGCTCTGAAAACGCAACACAGTTACGCGACGAGTTTAAATTAATGTCAGCAGAACTTTCACACACGATGGACGCGAAAGTCGACAAGAAATTTGATCAACAAAACAGCCAAATTGACGAACGTTTTAATCACCACCTACAAAACAGTGAAACGCATTACCGTAAATTCATACAGGAACAGAACAAAGTAAAGAAACAAGTCATGGAAACAATTACTGCACAGAGACAGGAAGATAAGCGTAAATTATTTACGAAAGCAAAAAAATATGTAGACAATAACATTGCTACAGTATCAGACGAAATCAATACTATTAAACAGTTGAACACCGAATTGCATGATGAAATATCCTATCTTAAATCAAAAACAGACACACACACAGTAGACTTTCAGACAGTGACCAACAGACTTGAACAATTAGAATTAATACAGGATCCCGATGTCATTAATGCAGACATTAAGAAATTGAACAAAGCTACCCGTGAAATCCAAAAACAAATTAATGCTTGTGACACTAAAAATGATGATCAGCTTAAAGCATTGACTGAAAAATTTGATGAATTGGCCAGTCGTGTGGACGTTATCGAAAATAACAATGACACCAACTCAGACGATACGTCACCAGTTTCGTTTAATCAAACACCCGAATTCCAAAATTTACAGCAGACGATTAGTGAGATAGGTTCGTCCAATAATACATTACGTAGAAAATTGTCATCTTTACAGCACGAATTGACGGAGATTGAAAATACTTCAGCCGTTAACACGACACAGCATACGCCACATTCCGAACATTTGCCACACTCACACAGCCAGTATAATGTAGGTAGTTTACAGAGAGTACGAGACTTGGATTCCGGGCAGACACAGGCAAATGGATTATCATACAATCCTGAACCAGTTCACATATTCAGAGACGATAACGTTGATTATAAGCAATTTTTATGCGTGAAAAAATCTAAGGTATTTAAAAATGACAGAACGAAAATACATGTTTTGGACTGGATACGACAATTTGCTTTTGTATTTTCATCAGCTTGGCCTGTAATGCAGAAACTTGAATTGGCCTGGATACAACAATTTGTTTTTGAATTTTCACCGGCATTGCTTGTAACGCAGAAACTAAAATTTATTTGCAGCGCCTAAGAGACCTCAGGTGATTCATTACACTTCGATGAATATGTGCCGTAGCGTGCACAGGGCCCTGAGCCGTAGTAGTGCTATTTCATCTTTACTTTTCTGCACTGCTGCCTACTCTTTTACTATCCTTTATATCTATCAGAACAGCTCTTCAACTATTGATCTATCTACAATTAGGAATGAGCAAAGAAAGCCTAATATGACAAGTTTTACCGAAAGTGACAGTTTTCATTAGACACTCGCGAAATAACAAGAAATACCAGCATAATTTTAATAACAGTCAGAATTTTAATCATCGGTATGTACAAAATTTTCAGCTATCGCCAACACATTTTGGCAACAATAGAGGGTTTTCACCGCAACAGCATCAAAAGCAGCCGGTTAGCATACCAACCCAACAATGTAGTCTGCAAGGTCAACCAAGCTTTAATGTTTCGCCGCCTACACGTATATCGTCGACTCCACCAAATATTAGCACACCGCAACAAGGAAGTCAGTACATACAGAAAACACGTCATTTCAATTCCTATCGCAAAGCGCCGTATAGCAATGATTATCATGACAGACGTAAGAGTAATGAGCACAGTTTTCAGCGTAACAGTCGGTCTTACTAGCAGCAGAATCATCCGCAACAACAGATTATCATGAATGAACCAGACAGTCGGTATCATCCTGAACCTAATACGCCATGAAGAAATAACAGAACAGTTCAAATAGTCGAAATACCACAGCATCCTCCCGCAAATAACAGTACGTCAGAAAGAATTTGACTAGATACAGTACAGGTTGCATCTTCCAACAACGTAAGCAATACTTTTGATACACAGACTCTTGTTCACGAAAATGTTATTACTTTTGACGACATCCGAGACACTCTTTTGCATGAAAAACCAGTTATTCAAAAAACCATTTCCCACCCTGTCATTGAAGTAAAGATTGGATCATCCACATTTTCGGCAGTAATCGACTCTGGATCACCTATGTCAGTTATAAATGAGGAAACTTTCAATGCTTGTAACAAAGAGTATACTTATCCTACATTACCATTAGGCAAAACTAAAGTAAAAGGAGCAGTATCTGGTAAAGGACTAGATGTAAAACTACAGACACACTTATCATTTTGTATTGCAGGTCATACGTTCCACTCAAATTTTTGGATTGTTCCCTTATTGACAACAGACGTTATTTTAGGTACGAATTTTTTCGTACAACACGGCGCAATTATTGACTTTCAAAATTCCTATTTAATGTTAAAGGATGAAAATGTACAACTGGCATTAGAATTTCAGCACTCTTTATCTGCAGAAGAACAAACAATTAATCGGACAGAGGTCATTTCTGCATCACGTAACATAACCTGTCATTCCACATTGTTCACAGATACGTATGTTCACAACTACAATACAGCAGACGAAGCCGACTATGACGTTATACAAATGATTTCGGCTAAAGTTAAACAGAGCAGTGCAAATACAGACGTCGAACGTACGCAACTACGCAGAATTCTTTTACAGCAAGCTCCAGTTTTTGACAACATCCCTGGTACTATGTCCGGTTTCATGTATGAATTTCAAGTTAAACAGCACGACACGTTTAAAGCCAAACAATATCCCATTCCGTATATTCACAGAGAACAAGTTAAGAAAGAATTGCAAACTATGCTTGACCAAGGTATTATTGAACCAGCAGTTAGTCCATACATAAACCCGCCATATTGTTAAGAAAAAGGATGGCTCACTTCGCCTCGTACTTGATTCCCGTCACATCAACGACATTACTATTAATGAAACAGATCGCCCACAAATACTAGAAGAACTTCTACAGAAATTTCATGGTACTGATATTTATTCCACATTAGATTTGAAATCGGGATTTTGGCAAATTCAGCTCCATCCCAACTGCAGAAAGTACACAGCATTTCTCTGTTTTGGTGACTGTTATCAATTTTGTAAATTACCGTTCGGTTTAACAATTTCTTCAGCAGCGTTCATTCGCGGTTTGAATACTATACTTCTGACAGAATTAAAAGACAGAATCACAACGTATGTATACGACATTCTTATTGCAGAAGCTAACTAGTCTGAATACAATTTGATTCTGGAACAACTGTTGCAAACTTTTCGTGCACAAGGACACACAGTTAATCTTAGCATATCACACTTTGGCAAAACTTCCATAAAATTTCTTGGACATGTAATTTCAGCAGAAGGCATTGCGCCTGACCCGGAAAAACGTCAAGCTTTTTACGTGACATCACTGTTCCAACGACGAAGAAACAATTAGGCAGCTTTCTGGGATTAATTAACTTTTTCCGTAAAGTTATTCATTACTCTGCTTTAGACACCCCTAGATTATGCCAACTGACGATTAAAAACACTGTTTGGTCCTGGGATAGCCAAGCGCAGTCTGAATTTGTTAATTTGAAACATGCCCTGTTGAACGCACCACTTTTATCACACCCAGATCTCACTAGAAATTTTTCCATTGCCACCGACAGTTCTAACACCGCTTTAGGCGTACACATTTTTCAGGAAATTGAAGAAGACGGTAATACAGTAATTAAAAACATCGCTTTTGCAAGTCGTGTTCTGTCACCTGCTGAACGCAATAATTCTGTTACAGAACTTGAAACATTATGTGTTGTATGGGCATTTACCCGATTTAGGCATTTTCTTTATGGAAGACATACTACCGTTTACACAGACCATAGAACTATTCAGTTTTACACATGACAGATTAAGCAGATGGAAACTGTATTTACAGGAATTTAATTTTACAATTGTTCACATTCCCGGTACACAAAATATTGTAGCAGACGCGCTATCCCTTTCTCTCTGCAACAATCAGCAAGACATCGCAACCAACTTCTGCCAAGCTAATTCTAGCGTCATGTATATTCAACATGTCGCATTTGAAATTTTTATTTCATCGTCATTACGAGACATAGCACAAGACCAGAGTAAATACAACGTATGGAAAGAAATTGAACACCTTTGGCAAGATAAGAATAACGTTACCATTAGAAACATTACACGGCACGCAATAACATTCTGTTTCGCCGCTCTCACCCTGACAGCAACAACTGGTTATTATGTATTCCTGACGAGCTTGTTAAAAAATTAATTTGGTATAGTCATTTAAGTTAAGCACATTATGGAGCCAGAAAATGTTTTCTTATACTGAGACAGAACTGTTATTTTGCCAACATGGAGAAACGTATTCGACGAGTTTTAGCGTCATGTAAAATCTGCCAGAAACCTAAATCAGACAAGACTTCACGTATTCCTCCGTTACATTCCATTGTACCTGTTAAGTTGAGACACATGGCCACTGTAGACATTTTTGGACCGATTCCCAGAACTAGTAGAGGTTTTTGCTACATCTTTGTCGCTGTTGAATTCACTTCGAAATTTGTTACCTTCACTCCGTTGCGCAAAGCTACTGCTAAATCTATTTCGAATGCATTTGTAAAACATTTTTTATTTCATATAGGGCATGTATTAAAGGCAATTTCCGACAATGGACCACAATTTCGATCTGCGATATGGACACGTATGTTACGAGCTAGAAACGCTTCCTCCGATCTATATATCCAAGTATCACGCTTCTTCGAACCCTTGTGAACGACTGATGAAAGAAATTGGTAAACTGTGTAGAATGTACTGCCATAAAAGACATATTGATTGGGACACACACATACTCTCATTCCAGGATGTAATTAACTCCATACCAAATGAATCCACTTTGCTATCTCCGACTGTTATATTGAAAAATGTCGAACCACCTAACAAAACTAAAGAATTAGTATTCTTTCCTACATCTCGTCGACTACGCCACCATGAAATAATTGACATTGCGCTCAACAACATGAAACGTGCTGCAGAGCGCCGAAGAACACCGCAAAAACAGGTTTGTACACGCCGTGACTTTCACATTGGACAGAAGATATTAGTACGCACACATTATTTATCCAACAGAGGAAAGAGTAGATGCAGTAAATTTGAACTTCTATACGCAGGTCCATACAGAATTCGCAGCATTCCTCATCCCAATGTTGTACATGTTGAAACTTTGAGAGCCAGAAAAAGCAAAGGCAATCACTATGTCTCCAATATTAAACCCTTTATTGAATGAACATACTTTACGATCTATCACACTGTACCGCCATTTCCTGATATTTGTATGACCACTCAGGCAAATATATTTATGTGACTATTTACTGATGATTATCATATTTTTTCCTGGCAAGTGCCCGGCAAGGTAAGGTTAGCAGGTCGCTTTTCTTGTCGTTATATATCAGACGGTGCACATTTTCGATTTTTTGTGTATGTATGATGGTTTTCCTATCGAAAGTAGAATTTTGTCTGTATGCACTATCAAATGTTGAAGATATAACAAACACCAGTTGACTTTGACGTTTTTCCTTATGATATCTCAATATTTTGACTATTCAACATTTTTTGCTACTACATTATGATACTGTGTGTACATTTTTGCACTTGGAAACTGACTAAGTTTTTGACATAATACGTTTTCTGTCATGCTATGCTGTATGCTTAATTATATTACTAGAAACAAGTTTTTATTTAATGAGTATATGAATTAAATACAAGATATTAATCCTTATTCATCATTTTTCAGAAAGCAGTACCATGTAAAGGAAATAAATAATACAACCACAGGGGTTTACTATGAATTGGAAATTTCACCTTCGGAATGAACGAAAGGAAATACAATACTATGTTATTAAGAGTAAATGGATCAGAATTAACAAGCATTAACCAGAATATACTATACACATCATATGATAGCAGTCTTGACTAATTACTTTTCTTTCAGAGTACGAGGCGATTATTGCAGGCTGTCAGACAGAACTACAGATGTTAATTTTAATGATGAAATATGCTAGAAGTAAGAAACTCTATACTATATGAAGTAATGAATGATAATGAATAGTTGTATGAAGTAAATGGTAATATGAATATGCATAATGAAGTGTCTATTTTTTGCAGATGATAATAAATGATGATGAATAGTTATATGAAGAATATGCTAATATGAATAATGAAGTTTTTCTTTGCAGATGATGATAATATTTACTGTTAGTTAAGAAATACTATGTGGTTATTTAAGTATTTGTTGCAGTTCCTTTCGACAGTATGTCTTATGACGCATTAGTATAATGACTGAATGTTTTGGGAAAGACAGCTAGAGTACATACATATTTAGTACACGTTTCATTACCTGTTAATTCGAAGTTCACTATTTTTTCAGCATAATATGCATTTCTTCTTTCAGCTCAATAATCCATTTTGTATTTTTTCCAGGAGAAGGTTTTCGTGACATAATATGCTCTAAGTAGTTAGTTATCTAGTTGTGTCTATCATTTATGAATATGATCACATATACTGTACTTGTTTCATAACGTTGCTACAGCTGACTCATGACGAATGACGTTAATAATCCATATTTCCAGCAATAAGTCAAAAGCCAATAATTTCATGCCCCAGCAATTAATTATCGATCCCAGTACAATGCATTGCTATAAAAAAATATTAAGAGTCCCAACTATTACAGTATACAACTAACTAATGCTACCAGTTAAGATATATTTTTAGTCCTAAAGATAAAGCAAATTTTCTGTGTATTGATTCCACTATGTCTATGTATTATTGGACTACCGACCTTGAGTAATAGTTCCAATGTCTTACATTTTAAATATGTCTCATGTCACTTGCATGATATCATATATAAACACCAGTAGCTTGATGCTACATTCAATAACTCCTGTTTTAAATGATGACTTGTGAATAACACTGAATAATGTTATGTAGCACTATATGCATACTTTGTAAGTGGCCAATGAATGCCACTGATTCAGTCAGATGAGTTATGAATAGTGTTTCGTAATACTCAATATTGTTCGGATGGTTGATACATTAGCGTAATTCTATGATGACTAGCATAAGACTTAATGTGTCCTTCACCTTCTGACCTAATTACTGCAATATCCGTTTATCTTGTCCCTCCTCATTATCATGGAGCACTATATATGGGTTTTTGCACTAATTCTACGTTGCTGTAGGAGTATGGATTCTACAAGAATATGGTGTTGACATATCAAGCTCACCTTGAACGATGGAGATGTTATTATGGTCCCACTGTTTGGTGTACCTAATGTACTACCAAAATGATAACACTGAATATTAATACAACATTTAAGTGTCTTGGCTACACTGATAAATACTTCAGGGAAGAGAACTTCAGATTGTCTCGCTTGGTGTTGTGCTTCTGTAGAAAGATATAGGACTTTCAGTGCAGCTACATGCAACCTACTGTGCTACAAGCACGATGCAATCCTTCCCATTCCTTTCCTAGTTCCCATAAAATAGTTAAGGCTTATACAATGTGTTAATATATTTTGTACTCATTGTGTATATACTTTGTCATTTCTGAATATGTTTTGTACTCAGTGCATGTGCACCCCATTTAATTTCTTAATATGTTCTGCACTTATCAATGATGTATATACTCTGTGATTGTAGCCTTAGTAAACTAAATTGAAATAGATTATAGAAAAATTTGTTGCTCATAGCAAGTCCAATTGACTCACCATCGCTGCCAAATTTTTGCCCCCCAGTGGAGGGTTATGTAAGAGGTCCGTAATTAAAGAATTTGTTGCTAGCGCAATCGAGCTGATGTAATTTCGATGTATTGCTCACGCGCTGCCTGCGATATGTAAGCTAGAAGAGAATCTGAGATCAAAGAGCAGTGTTGCTTGCAGTAGGAACTGTGTAGCAGTAGAAGTAGCAGTATGTTGTTGCTAGCGAGCAGTCTGGTCTGGTGTATCATGTTGGCTGGGCCGGTCGTGTGCAGCGATGGCGGAACCTGAGCGTTGTAGGATAAGGTAAAAGCAACCTCGCGCATATATAGTATTGTTACATCAAGTCCCATGTAAATGTTTTTAAAAAAATCGGTTAATAATAATCTTTCTCATAAAAAGTAACTTTTGACATTTATCTCAATTTAAAGAATTCACTAATTTCTCCAACATTGGCAATCCCGATTGTTGAAAAGAAAAGTCAGTTCCTTCCTTTTTTATAAGACAAATCTATCGGCCAGCATTGCACTTAGCTGCGCCAAAACAATTTCTTATAGGAGCATATATATACGCGTTATCCGGCGATCTAAAGCGTAACCTCCCCACAAAATAAAATAATATGAATAATACTCTCATTTAACGTAACTGCCCAACAGTGAAAATATAATACAATGTGACGAACCTATAACCTTTCAATAATTGACAGTCAATTTACCCTGGTAAATTTTGGACGTCAGCAATGCTGCGTCATGGCCCTGATACATCATTCTGAATAAACTGAAAAATCTTACCTTAATTAGATCCCCGGATAACGCGTATATATCGGCTCCTATAAGAAATTTTCCTGGCGCAGCTAAGTGCCATGATGGCCGATAGATTTGTCTTATAAAAAAGGAAGGAACTGACTTTTCTTTTCAATAATCGGGATTGCCAACGATTGGAGAAATTAGTGAATTCTTTAAATTGAGATAAACGTCAAAAGTTACTTTTTATGAGAAAGATTATTATTAACAGATTTTTTTTAAACATATACATGGGACTTGTTGTAACAATACTATATATGCGCGAGGCTGCGATATGTAAGCTAGAAGAGAATCTGAGATCAAAGAGCAGTGTTGCTTGCAGTAGGAACTGTGTAGCAGTAGCAGTAGCAGTATCCTACAACGCTCAGGTTCCGCCATCGCTGCACACGACCGGCCCAGCCAACATGATACACCAGACCAGACTCCTCGCTAGCAACAACATACTGCTACTGCTACACAGTTCCTACAGCAGTCATCACTGCTCTTTGGTCTCGGATTCTCTTCTGGCTTACATATCGCAGGCAGCGCGTGAGCAGTACATCAAAATTACATCAGCTCGATTGCGCTAGCAACGAATTCTTTAATTCCGGACCTATTACATTTGATATTAGTAGACTTCTCTTGGCCAGAAAGGCCTTTTTTACCAAAGCGAGTCTGCTTTTGATGTCCTCCTTGCTCCGTCTGTCATTGGTTATTTTACTGCCTAGGTAGCAGAATTCCTTAACTTCATTGACTTCTTGACCATCAACCCTGATTTTAAGTATCTCGCTGTTCTCATTTCTACTACTTCTCATTACCTTCGTCTTTCTCCGATTTACTCTCAAACCATACTGTGTACTCATTAGAGTGTTCATTCCGTTCAGCAGATCATTTAATTCTTCTTCACTTTCACTCAGGATAGCAATATCATCAGCGAAACGTATCATTGATATCCTTTCGCCATGTGTTTTAATTCCACCCCTGAACCTTTCTTTTATTTCCATCATTGCTTCCTCGATGTACAGATTGAAGGGAAGGGGCGAAAGGCTACAGCCTTGTCTTACACCCTTCTTAATACGAGCACTTCGTTTTTGATCGTCTACTCTTATTATTCCCTCTTGGTTGTCGTACATATTGTATATGACACGTCTCTCCCTATAGCTTACCCCTACTTTCTTCAGAATCTCGAACAGTTTGCACCAATTTACATTGTCGAACGCTTTTTCCAGGTAGACAAACCCTATGAAAGTGTCTTGATTTTTCTTGAACCTTGCTGCCATTATTAGCCGTAACGTCAGAATTGCCTCTCTCGTGCCTTTACTTTTCCTAAAGCCAAACTGTTCGTCACATAGCCCATTCTTAATTTTCTTTTCCATTCTTCTGTATATTATTCTTGTAAGCAGCTTCGATGCATGAGCTGTTAAGCTGATTGTGCGATAATTCTCGCACTTGTCAGCTCTTGCCGTCTTCGGAATTGTGTGTATGATGGTTTTCCGAAAGTCAGATGGTATGTCGCCAGACTCATACATTCTACACACCAACGTTAATAGTCGTTTTGTTGCCACTTCCCCTAATGATTTTAGAAATTCTGATGGAATATTATCTATCCCTTCTGCCTTATTTGACCGTAAGTCATCCAAAGTTCTTTTAAATTCCGATTCTAATACTGGATCCCCTATCTCTTCTAAATCGACTCCTGTTTCTTTTTCTATCACATCAGACAAATCTTCACCCTCATAGAGGCTTTCAATGTGTTCTTTCCACCTATCTGCTCTCACTTCTGCATTTAACAGTGGAATTCCCGTTGCACTCTTAATGTTACCACCGTTGCTTTTAATGTCACCAAAGGTTGTTTTGACTTTCCTGTATGCTGAGTCCGTCCTTCCGACAATCATATCTTTTTCGATGTCTTCGCATTTCTCCTACAGCCATTTCGTCTTAGCTTCCCTGCACTTCCTATTTATGTCATTTCTCAGTGACTTGTATTTCTGTATTCCTGATTTTCCCGGAACAGGTTTGTACTTCCTCCTTTCATCAATCAACTGAAGTATTTCTTCTGTTACCCATGGTTTCTTCGCAGCTACTTTCTTTGTACCTATGTTTTCCTTCCCATCTTGTGTGATGGCCCTTTTTAGAGACGTCTATTCCTCTTCAACTGTGTTGCCTACTGCGCTATTCCTTATTGCTGTATCTATAGCGTTAGAGAACTTCAAACGTATCTCGTTATTCCTTAGAATTTCCGTATCCCATTTTTTAGCGAATTGATTCTTCCTGACTTATGTCTTGTACTTCAGCCTACTCTTCATCACTACTATATTGTGATCTGAGTCTATATCTGCTCCTGGGTACGCCTTACAATCCAGTATCTGATTTCGGAATCTCTGTCTGACCATGATGTAGTCTAATTGAAATCTTCCCGTATCTCCCGGCCTTTTCCAAGTATACCTCCTCTTATTGTGATTCTTGAACAGGGTATTCGCTATTAATAGCTGAAACTTGTTACAGAACTCAATTAGTCTTTCTCCTCTTTCATTCCCTGTCCCAAGCCCATATTCTCCTGTAATCTTTTCTTCTACTCCTTCCCCTACAACTGCATTCCAGTCCCCCATGACTATTAGATTTTCGTCCCCCTTTACATATTGCATTACCCTTTCAATATCCTCATACACTTTCTCTATTTGTTCATCTTAAGCTTGCGACGTCGGCATGTATACCTGAACTATCGTTGTCGGTGTTGGTCTGCTGTCGATTCTGATTATAACAACCCGGTCATTGTACTGTTCACAGTAACACCCCCTCTGCCCTACCTTCCTATTTATAACGAATCCTACACCTGTTATACCATTTTCTGCTGCTGTTGATGTTACCCGATACTCACCTGACCAGAAATCCTTGTCTTCTTTCCACTTCACTTCACTGACCCCTACTATATCTAGTTTGAGCCTTTGCATTTCCCTTTTCAGATTTTTTAGTTTCCCTACGACGTTCAAGCTTCTGACATTCCACGCCCCTACTCGTAGAACATCATCCTT
This sequence comes from Schistocerca gregaria, assembly GCF_023897955.1. Classification (NCBI taxonomy): domain Eukaryota; kingdom Metazoa; phylum Arthropoda; class Insecta; order Orthoptera; family Acrididae; genus Schistocerca; species Schistocerca gregaria. The sequence continues at coordinate 422,869,248 of NC_064925.1, read as the reverse complement.
TCGTTGATTATTCAATCTTTTTTTTTCTCATGTAACTTCCCCCTTAGCAGTCCCCTCCCGAAGATCCGAGTGGGGGACGATTCCGGAATCTTTTGCCAATGGAGAGATCATCATGACAGTTCTTCAACTACAGGCCACATGTCCTGTGGTTACACGTTACGTGTCTTTAATGCAGTGGTTTCCATTGCCTTCTGCATCCTCATGTCGCTGATCATTGCTGTTTCTTCCGCCTTTAGGGGCAATTTCTGACCCATAGGACAAGAGAGTGCCCTGAACCTATATCCGCTCCTCCTCCCTCTTTGACAAGGCCGTTGGTAGAATGAGGCAGCCTTTTTATTCTGGAAGTCTTCGGCCGCCAATGCTGATTATTTATCAAAATTAAGGCAGTGGCGGGGATCGGACCCGGGACCGAAGACGTTCTGATTATGAATCAAAGACGCTACCCCTAGACACTGCCTGAAATTGACGTCAACGGCCAGGACAGGTAAGCGGAACGTTAATGGCCACGAGACAGAAGATTCCCTTTTTGCACTTCAATTCAAGTAACCAAATACACTGAAATTCCACCGGAGGATGGCTAGAATTTTCCAACTTGAAAACCACGTTGTTGCTCGCGGTAATATCCCAACAGCCGTCAACGTACTCCAAACGATACGATGTGAGCATTATTTACCAGCTGGTAGATTAAATCCAAACTGAACTTTCGTGTCCAGGTTCGGTGAGCCACGGACTACGTAGCAATGCGAGCAGTGCCACACTCTCCGACACCGTGTAGAGACCGACAGCTGCTCCGGCCAAACTACCTCCCGCGGAGATTTCCTCGCTGCTCCACGCCAACAAACCCACTAAACAGTCACCCGAAAATGGTGTAAGGATTAAGTACGGCCGATGAGACGGAGAACCGAAGGACCAACCAACGGTCGTCCCGCTCCAATCTCCCTCCGTCAGAAAGTTCATGTGTGTCGTCAACGGTCGGAGAGCACTGGCTGTCGGCGCCTCACCGGTGCTCCGTCCCGACTTCACTGCTGCTGGTCCCGAATGCACTGCTGGTCCGTCTCCAACTGAAACTGCCTGAAATTGACGTCACACGGCGACCCGGAAATACTATCGGTCGCTCCAGAGACTGTACGACAGTGCACTTATCGATACGCGCTGCTGCTGCCGCTTACGGGCAAGTAAGGCTGTACGTCAGTAAATGGAATAAGAAAACGAGACGTCAGTACCATAATAGAAGATGACAAACAACAAATGGGATAAACGCGAGCCGTGCACGTCTCAATAAGCAATTGAATGTAAGACACATGGTACCACAAATGTTGTTAAATACCCCGAAAAGTTACTGAAGAATGTCTAACTCGTAACGTCATCAGATGACGTACATTTCTTCACTCGCAGCGGTTGATCATATCTGTCTTTTTCTCCACAACATACTAATCCAGTTCTACTATTCAAATCGGTGTGGCTCCATGCCGACGCGCGTGGCTTTAGAGCGGTGGACTAAGGGTTCTTTTCTTACGTCTAGCAGGAGTATATTATTGTATTGGGCTAGAAAGTTATGTGTTGATACTGACGTAAGATTGATTATTTTATTTACTGAACTCGCGGTTCCGCTGGTTTATTGTATAGTACGGTGCAACACTGTCTACCGTATTGCGTCACAAGTAAATGATTATGAGCTTCTGAACTGTATTGCTAGCAGTGAAGGATCTATGTTTCCTTTAGTAAATAAACTCCGATTTCAGAATGCAACATGTCTGAGACCAGTGTGTTACCTTCCCTCGGTAGACGTCTTGCCTTCAGTGTTTACTTCTGCGAGGGGTCTCTGCTTCACGCATTCGATCATCCACAGTAGCAAACGGTACGTGAGAAGGTAAAACCCTCAGTGGGAAACATTATCCGTAAATACTTCCGGCTGCTAGCGCACTGATATCAACAGCACCGTAACAGAGACCCAAGACTGCCAGCTCGATCCATGTGAACAGTTTCATCAAAGTCTTGTGTTACCACTACCACAAGCGCTACTATATTCTCCAGTAAAAATAAAATTTGGAAAAGCCTTTCCATTACGGTAGTCACTAAATTACAATCCTGGACTATCAATGGTAATAGTTTGAAACGTCTCCTTAAAAAAATTACTACACGACTGTGCTTAAACTGACACACAATATTTTTAGCGCAACGCAATCTGACTTCCAAAAATCCCAGCAAAGAATGGCCCTGACTAACATAAACCTATACGTTTCACAAATCACTTACCTCACAAAAATCTTCGTTACTCAAGCTACTGCAATACAGCGAGCACCACTACTGCCAGCTAAATAAAAGATTCAAACTACTGAAGGCACTAACTACTGATAGGCATAGTTAGCAAATGAAAGATTTTAACACATAACAAACAATGTATTTACCTTAATAGTCATAATATATATATATCAATTCATGACACCAATTCTTACAAATTTCAAAACTCCGCCACCTCTCTCCCCACGTCCACCACTGCTGGCGGCTCACCTCCAACTGTGCAACGCTACGCGCTGTTAACATCCAGCTGCCGCTGCCCAACACTACAATGGCAGACAACAATGCAAACCAGCCACAGACTGCACACAGCACAGCCAGTGATTTTCTTACAGAGCGCTACGTGGCGTTGGCGTTGCCAATAAAAAAACCTAAACAGCCTACTTACAAGTTCTGTTTCTCATGGACAAATATTTGAGCTGTAACAGTATTGGAAGACAGACTTGTTCGCTTATTCTGGCCCGTAGCTTGTTCAATCGGAACGAGAATATGGTGCTATGCATAGTACCTGCCATATTTGTATACAAAACAAAGAAAATCGTTAGAATGTCAGATTCCCTGCAGAAAATAAAGCCCCCATAGAGAATATGAATTGTTATAGATATTAGTTACAAGTAGTGGTACAGCGCTTACTAGCATAGGAACCGCTCGCAAGTGGCCAGCAGCTCATATTGCCGCCTCATAGTGTGACCTCTACCGTGCTGTCCACCAGCACCATATCTCTCACGACACAACTGAATTCGCAGCAAAACTGGACTCCATAAATCTCACTCCAAGGTAAAGGAGTTCAGAGCATGCTGTCTGTAGCATAGCAGCAGCCTACTGCCCCAATATTCGCGGTAACGAAGAACGAATAAGGGACGGTAAACGGGAGACAAACGGATTCGGTACGACTGAGGAACAAAAGAGCCAAAACTGAGCAATGAATGAGTGGAGAGATGTGTCCTGGGACGTTTTATATTCTGGACAGTGTGGTAAGAAAGATAGTTCGTTCGTAAACTCTGCAAGGAGGTTGCACTGACCTACCGCAGGTATGAGGACTTTCTTAGCTCTAGAAAACTCCAGTAAAAATAAAATTTGGAAAAGCCTTTCCATTACGGGAGGCTCCGAGTATGCAGCGTAGTCGAAACCGACTAGTGGATATTAATACGGGATGTGCCCACCCTTCGTCTTTGTGACGGCTTGAAATCTGCTGAGAACACTTTCAATCAGGTGTTTGAATAGTTTCCTCAAGCATCGTAACCTAAGTAGCTGCTTTCTGGAGAAAATTTGACGTTGGGACTAATGCCTAAAGTTTTCCATAGGGTTCCGGTCAGTTCACTTCAAGAGACTTATTGTCCACAAAACAACAATTTTCATAGATGCTGCTTTACGACAGGGTGCATTGTCATACCAACAATCACCGCCATCGTCAGCGAACAGTTCCTCAACTGTACGTAGTACACAATGCAGTAATATGTGTTCATATCGTTTCGCATTTTGCGTATCCTTAGGTCCAATAAAATACATCACATACTCACAGAAGACACCACCTTCACGATACTTCACTGTTGGCACTGCACACGATGGCAGGCAGCGGAGAGTGGCCGCGCGGTTGGAGGCGCCTTGTCACGGTTTGCGCGGCCCCTCCCTCCTGAGGTTCGAATCCTCCCTCGTGCATGTGTGTGTGTGTGTGTGTGTGTGTGTGTGTGTGTGTGTGTGTGTGTGTGTGTGTGTTTCTTAGCATAAGTCAGTTTAAATTAAGAAACTTCCTGCCAGATTAAAACTGTGTGTCCGACCGAGACTCGAACTCGGGACCTTTGCCATTCGCGGGCAAGTGCTCTACCAACTGAGCTACCGAAGCACGACTCACGGCTGATACTCACAGCTTTACTTCTGTCAGTATCCGTCTCCTACCTTCCAAACTTTACAGAAGCTCTTCTGCGAACCTTGCAGAACTAGGTCTCCTGAAAGAAAAGATATTGTGGAGACATGGCTTAGCCACAGCCTAGGGGATGTTTCTAGAATGAGATTTTCACTCTGCAGCGGAGTGAGCGCTGATATGAAACTTCCTGGCAGATTAAAACTGTGTGCCCGACCGAGACTCGAACTCGGGACCTTTGGCTTTCGCGGGCAAGTGCTCTACCAACTTTTTTTTTTTTATTATCAGATTGACTTGGTATACTTCACGAGAATTCAGACAACCATAGTCAAGTCATCATTTAATATTAGCTGCAAAAAGAAAATCAACAAATTAGGTGAAACACAAATAAAACATTTCTTCTGAAGGGGAAGACCAACCCGTTACCCCACCCGTATGAATTTTGGGTGTATATATATACATGCAAAAGAGAGAGAGAAAAAAAAATTACGAAAAAATACAACAAGGGAGGGGACTCGAGCTCAGGGAAGAAACAGGAATCACAGGGGAACTTAACCAACCCCATGACGGTTAAACACAAGAAAAAGCATATTCGCAAAAAGCGTTCGGTATTGTGGTAACCGCTGCCATTTCTAATGCGCAGTTGACAAATAATGGTGAAAAACGCGGGGATCTGGGTCATTACCGCCTTCAATGACGTAATGGACATAGTAACCCAAGAGCCAAACAATCGTGTTCGTTTTCGTCTGAGGAAAATAAGAGATGTCCGGATGTAAGAAGATGTCGTCTGGGAATGCGGTTTCAGGCCCTCTAGTAAGAAAAGCTAATTGACGGCGGACCCAGAGCCAATGATCCCGTCCGCAAGCAACTAGCCTGTGAAGTAAGGTGTCAGTTTGATGACATTCCTCACACTGATCAGTCGGACGAAGGCCAATACGAAAAAGACGATCACCAGTAGGTATCAGACGGTAAATGACCTTATACCACGTTGAAACAATCTCCATCGGCAAAATGGGAAGACTAAGATGAGACCAGACCGTTTTCCATGACGTTGACGGGGAAGCAAGTTCAACAGAAGAAGGGAAACATGCTGTACCCCAACGGATTTGTAGCATGTTGGTAGTTATATGCGTCATAGAAAGTATATCAGCACCCAGAATACCGACAAGTACAAAGTATTCACGAATGTGCCGCAATTTAGGATTAATCCGTCCAACATCAACAGGACGGGTCAGACTGGCCGGCCGGAGGCGGGAAAGTAAACGAGAGGTGACTGAATGCGGAGCCCGCGTACAGGTTAAAACATTGCGGCGGGCAAATAAGATGGACGTCTTCACTTTGATATCTGAAAGACCCAATCCTCCAAGCTTCCGAGGCCTGGCCACAACTCCATACCGGACACGGAAGACATGGCGGCGCCACAGAAATCGACTAGACAGCTGTTTCAGCCTGCGGGCCATCATCGCGGGAAGCGGGAAGACCTGCGCAACGTAGTATATTTTACTGAAGACATAGGTCTCTAAAACCCGTGCCTTGTGAAGGAGGCTAAGGGAACGGCGGTCATGTTCAAGGATCGCCCCGTGAACACGACTCGTAACCTCACGCCAATTTAGTGCCGCCATTTTGATCGGATTACGATCCACTATGATCCCCAAGGTCTTATGGCGATCGACAACCGTCGCCCAAGGAATGACGACATGATCAAAGCCTCTCAACGGCAGGAACGTGCATTTGCGATCATTAATGCGAGCACCAGCAAGACCACAAAATGAATCCAAGGTATCCTTAAGCCGCGGTATATCCTCGGCATGTCGTACTAAAACCATGACGTCATCGGCGTATGCACGGACTGTAAAAATTTCCCCCAATATATTCCAGCCACGTAAGTGCATGGTGAGATGGCGAAGTAAGGGCTCTAAGGATAGAACAAAAAGTGACATGGATAAGGGGCTTCCCTGGGGTAACCCCCGTCTGATCGATATCCGGGGGGTAGGGTGACCGTTCACAATCACCGAGACACTGATACCGGTAAAAAGATTAGTTAAGACTTGTCGAGCATCATTATTAAAGCCGACAGCGGTGAGCACTCTCGATAAAAAATCATGGCTGACGCGATCGAACGCTTTTTGGAAATCAAGAAAAAGCAAAGCCCCTGGGATATTAGCGGCAGCCGCCACCGAGATTACATCGCGACATTCGAGAACGGAAGTCAGTATCGTGCGTCCAGGCACACAGCTTTGGTGGGCGGCAATAATGGTATCGAGCAGCTTAGAGAGACGGATATTAATTGCTCGAGCGACAAGTTTATAATCAAAGTTAAGGAGAGTAATAGGACGGAGGGAATCAATTGCAGGTCGACCTGTGGATTTCGGGAGGAGGACCATTCTGCCTTCCTGAAAAGGAGCAGGAAGTGAGACTCCCCGCATCACTTCATTTACCATTGACGTTAAGGTGTCACCAATGAGCGGCCAAAACTGAACATAGAACTCCTTAGGAATACCATCTAATCCAGGCGACTTGCGGGACTGCGATCCTGCAACAACATCATATATGTCATCCTTCTGAAAGGGACGCAGAAAGGCGTCGTTTAATTGAGGAGTGACGACGCGAGGCAGCAAGGAGGTAAAGTCGTCAAGAGAGGTTTCCGCCGGGACATGAGTATCGTACAGATCAGTAAAATAGGTGTAAACTAAGTCAGAAATGTCACGGTGAGAGGTGAACACGCGGCCGTCAGCGGTTGTGAGGGAGGCAAGGCACCCACGTTTCCGGCGCGACCGTAAACGGACTAGATGGTAGAGTGACGTCAGTTCCTCTTGTAGAAGGGAACGTGGTTGAGACCTCGTCCGCAGGCCCTCCATTTGAATGCGTTTGAGCTGCAGCAATTTGGCTTTGATGCGCTGTATATCAGTAACCCGGAGGGGAGCATGCGTAGCACTATCGTACAGTTGACGTAAGACAGAATAGTAAAATTCTTGCGTTCGTCGATCTTCTGCCACCTTCGCAGCCCCAAAACGCATGAGAGCCCTACGGATGTGAGGTTTTGCATACAGTGTCCACCATGCCACGATAGACGGGTACCGGTCCATAGTACGAGAACAACGAGTCCAAATGTCCTCCAGGACGATACCAAGGGAGGTATCTTGCCAATACGCGATATTGAGCATCCAAGGAGGACGAAACAATTTTACCGGTTGTCGCTCGTAATTAAACGTAACGGCTACAGCGCAATGATCAGTAAAACAGGCTGGTATCACATCAACAGCTAGAAGTTGCCCACACAAGGAATCGGAAAGGTAAAAGCGATCGAGGCGACTGCTAGACGTGGGAGTAAAGTAGGTATGTCGCACAAGTGTAGGATAGCGAGAAACCCACACGTCACGCAGGTGCAAGGAGCGCACAAGGTCGTCGAGTTCTTTACTGAAATTAAAATTAGGAGACTGATCTACCGGCCGTAGAACACAATTGAAGTCCCCACCTAAAATTATCTTTGTCGGGGATTTACGAAGCAGGTAAATGACTTCTTCTTTATAGAAACTCGAGCGTGCGGTAGTACAACCCGAACCAGAAGGGGCATAAAGAAGGAGTAAACTGAGATCATAAAACGTGCACCCGATCCCCCTTCCACTGTCAAGTACTTCGAAATTCATCAACGGAATGCCTTCTCTATAAAACAAGGCAGTGCCCGTAGAAAGTTCGGATGCGACATTAAAAAACGTCGAGAACCCAGGAATGGAAAACTGGTCGAATAGGACTTCCTGTAAAAAAACAACATCTGCCCCAGACTGATAGATAAACTGTCGCAAAGCGGCGAGCCGAGGCTCAGAACATATTCTGTTAATATTCAGAGTAAGAAATGTATATGCTTGCATGGAACTTCAACCTAGAAAGAAAAACAAAGATCGGTAGAGAGCCGTCAGCTGACGGAGCAGCATACAAGTAATCATACCAGAAACAAGCGCTGAACCAGAGAGAGAAAAACTACGAAACAGAACCCTCATCTTCCCACTGCTTTTTCTTCGGCCGTGACGCGGCTCTCCGTGGCTGTTTACGGATTCGACTGCGGCTCCGCGGTGCCGACGCTGCAGCGTTCGGCTGCGTCGGAGCATCATGTAGACATTCCGTGTCAGATTGCGAGAGAGAGGCCTCTACATCCCACTCGTCCGCAGACATGGGTTCACGGTGGGACAGTTGGTGAATAACAACGGGATCCACTGGCTCTGGAGAATCAATCAGTTGTTTGATGGGAGGAGGCTGTGACCCAGAGGGGGCGACAGAAATTCCAGAAGGGGGATGCGAAACAGAGTCAATAGGAGAAGTGTCAGAGAGCACCGGAGAAGACACGTGGCAATCAGAAGCAGGTTCCGTCACGGGCGTCTCCGAAGAGGCTGCCGCGGTAGCAGGAACAACGTCAGATAAGGTGTCAGGGAGCTTCTGCAAAGGCGTGATAGCACCTGTGGCTTCCTCATCCACGATTTCCGACTGAGAAAGAGAGTCCTTTACCGGAGGCCCATCGGAAGGGCGAGCCAATAAGGAAGATTCATCAGCCGCATCATCCTGTGTTCGCCGACGCTTGTTGTGAGAAATCAGCGCGGGAACATCGGAATTATGGGCAGCAACATCCCTACTCAAGGACAACGGGGGAAAATCACGGCCGTTGTCGGGCAACGGATCACTGCGTCCCTCAGTAACACTGAGCGATTCAGTCCGAGATCCTTGCGGGAGAAGATCAGCTAAAGTAAATTTTTTACGCTGTTCGTATGTAGGTTTTAATACCACCACACGCCGCGGACAATTAGTACGGAAATGACCAGTTTCATTACAATAATAACATGTTCCTTCCTGGCCACTGTACGTGATATGGACCCTATAACCACATACCTGTAGGTGAGAAGGAATAGGTTTTTTGACCACCATTTCCACCGACCGGATACCACTATATACCTGTAAGCGGTGCTGAGCAGACCAGCGTTCCTTTCGAATATGGCGTACGTCCCCATAAGGAAGCAAAACGGACTTCAGAAAAGAGTCGTCAACCTCGGGCGGAAGGTTAAATACCCGAACATTCGTATATACCACTTCTGCATTTGCCAAGAGAACCATACTAGTGGAACCATCACGGTGCGTAAAGGGTACCTGAGAACCATGACGAGAAAGTAGCCTATCAACCTGGAGCGGGTCAAGAAACTTAACAAAAAACACATATAATTCGCTGTCGAAATATGCGGTATGCACCTGATCAGTAGTGACCTTAACTGTATCGACTAACCAGTCATGTATCTCCAAAGAACCGGGCTGGACGTGACGCGTGGATTTGTCAAAGGTAAAACTGACTGTACCTGTACGCGGAACTTTCGTGGGAACCATGGTGGACATCACGGCGAGAGACGACGCCGCGACAGGAAGGGCCGCACGAACACCAAACACCAGCCGACAACCAGCGATGTGACGCGCACGGAGACCAACACGGCACTAAACTGACAGGAGGAAAACACGCTGCGCTACGGTAGAGGCGGAACTAAGAGCACGACCTAGTCGCCCGACGCGCGAAGCGAGAATATTCATCAACTGAGCTACCGAAGCACGACTCACGGCCGCTAGTTCTGCAAGGTTCGCAGAAGAGCTGCGGTTGCAGGTGGGCAGCGAAGAGAGTGTCTTGTTGGACAGCACACGAACCACAGGAGGAGCATGGAAGGCGGGGTGGTCACTTGTTCCACGGAGAGTTCTCGATAGAGTAAAGTTGGAAGGTCTCGGCAAGATGGTAAGCTGGAATGCGGTCAGCCAGACGTCATTAACCATCAGGACACGACAGCATGGTGAAGCCCTGCCGAAAGGGCAGTAGTCTCATTTGAGGAGGGGTACCGAACTTCTGCATGGCAAGAAGAGTACAGCCTCAGTGCTTCAGCAATCGCAGATTACACTCAAGTGATTTAGAGCTGCTATACAGAGAAATTGGGTGAGTACGTGTAGTGGATTGGATACATTGTCTAGCGAATATCATTCCTCATGGAATTATGTGGTTCTCATGTTTTTGAAAAAAAAAATGGTTCAAGTGGCTCTACGCACTATGGGACTTAACATCTGAGATCATTAGTCCCCTAGACTTAGAACTACTTAAACCTATCTAACCTAAGGACATCACACTCATCCATGCCGTGCAGGATTTGAACCTACGACAGTAGCAGCAGCGCGGTTCCGGACTGAAGCGCCTAGAAGCGCTCGGTCACAGCGGCCGACCATGTTCTTCATTGATGTGACGCGGAGCGTGGTTTGTTTGTGTGTGTGCCGTGAGCGAGAGAATATTGTATCATTAAATTACCTTCTGTGAGCGTGATTAACTCTGTAAGACGGACAGTCTACACTATGAGCGTAGCTTATTTTTTAGACGCCATTTGTCCTAAGAATTCTCCTTGTTATTTGTGCTTTGCGGATGATCAGTTAGTTTACGTTGGTGACGGCTGTAGTATTAGACTCGTACGTAGTTATGAAGAAATCTTAAGGAACTCCAAGAGCAGTTTTGGTATTTTATGTTTAATTGTAGAATTTGTATTTGTTATGTTTACTGTTGATCGCTGATGGCTATACACTGTAATTGTTGCTGTTCTTTCCCGGTTGCGAAATTTAGGGTACAGGTTGCATTTTAATTCTGTTTATTGTATGGATGATACACTCCTGGAAATGGAAAAAAGAACACATTGACAGCGGTGTGTCAGACCCACCATACTTGCTCCGGACACTGCGAGAGGGCTGTACAAGCCATGATCACACGCACGGCACAGCGGACACACCAGGAACCGCGGTGTTGGCCGTGGAATGGCGCTAGCTGCGCAGCATTTGTGCACCGCCGCCGTCAGTGTCAGGCAGTTTGCCGTGGCATACGGAGCTCCATCGCAGTCTTTAACACTGGTAGTATACCGCGACAGCGTGGACGTGAACCGTATGTGCAGTTGACGAACTTTGAACGAGGGCGTATAGTGGGCATGCGGGAGGCCGGGTGGACGTACCGCCGAATTGCTCAACACGTGGGGCGTGAGGTCTCCACAGTACATCGACGTTGTCGCCAGTGGTCGGCGGAAGGTGCACGTGCCCGTCGACCTGGGACCGGACCGCAGCGACGCACGGATGCACGCCAAGACCGTGGGATCCTACGCAGTGCCGTAGGGGACCGCACCACCACTTCCCAGCAAATTAGGGACACTGTTGCTCCTCGGGTACCGGCGAGGACCATTCGCAACCGTCTCCATGAAGCTGGGCTACGGTCCCGCACACCGTTAGGCCGTCTTCCGCTCACGCCCCAACATCGTGCAGCCCGCCTCCAGTGGTGTCGCGACAGGCGTGAATGGAGGGACGAATGGAGACGTGTCGTCTTCAGCGATGAGAGTCGCTTCTGCCTTGGTGCCAATGATGGTCGTATGCGTGTTTGGCGCCGTGCAGGTGAGCGCCACAATCAGGACTGCATACGACCGAGGCACACAGGGCCAACACCCGGCATCATGGTGTGGGGAGCGATCTCCTACACTGGCCGTACACCTCTGGTGATCGTCGAGGGGACACTGAATAGTGCATGGTACATCCAAACCGTCATCGAACCCATCGTTCTACAATTCCTAGACCGGCAAAGGAACTTGCTGTTCCAACAGGACAATGCACGTCCGCATGTATCTCGTGCCACCCAACGTGCTCTAGAAGGTGTAAGTCAACTACCCTGGCCAGCAAGGTCTCCGGATCTGTCCCCCATTGAGCATGTTTGGTACTGGATGAAGCGTCGTCTCACGCGGTCTGCACGTCCAGCACGAACGCTGGTCCAACTGAGGCGCCAGGTGGAAATGGCATGGCAAGCCGTTCCACAGGACTACATCCAGCACCTCTACGATCGTCTCCATGGGAGAATAGCAGCCTGCATTGCTGCGAAAGGTGGATATACACTGTACTAGTGCCGACATTGTGCATGCTCTGTTGCCTGTGTCTATGTTCCTGTGGTTCTGTCAGTGTGATCATGTGATGTATCTGACCCCAGGAATGTGTCAATAAAGTTTCCCCTTCCTGGGACAATGAATTCACGATGTTCTTATTTCAATTTCCAGGAGTGTATTTTGTTGTATTTATTGTTGTGAGCCCCGCTTAAGGATCTTAATAGGTTTCAGGATAAGTAGTTTTACTTTGATTATATTATCATTCTCCTGTTAAGTATTTTTCAGTAAGGAGCCCCAGCCTCAACACACGCACCTTAAATCCTGGGCCACACTATTCTGCTGTTAGTCGTTCTCTACTGACAACGCAGTACACCTACCCTTCTCGTATACTAGCAGGTCCGCCTATGCCATTTCGTATTACAAAGGGTGTCAGGATACTTTTGATCAGAAACTGTAGGCATGCAGTAGACCTATGGCTGGTGCCGACGAAAGACTAATTTTATCAGCTGTTAAAGCTTGTGATCAGAATATACCCGATCTGATTTATGGTAAGCTCTCTCTTTTTATGGACTTGATGTAACAGTTGGTTTGGCGTCTTCAAGTAAGTGTGAATCGCTGTGGAACAGTAACCTTCAGGCTGTCTCCCCACACTGATACTAGGAGTGGGACGAATCGCATCTGATAGAAATCACAGCGATTGGGAAGTCGCAGTTTTCACAATAGCAGCTATACGGAACCTACCTGCGATTTCAGTCACAATTACATGTCGCAAGTAGCATCTAAAATATCATTCACCATTCAGCGGCGAAGTTACTAATTCTTACTAAGAATCTTTGTCACAGTATTGAGCCTGGCTGCTATTTCCGTGACACGTCACAACTAAAAGCCTCAAGAGCCAATTAAAACGAGCATTTACTATTCAACGCTGAGAATGTCATATTTACTGATGTGGATGTATAACCTTTGATCGGAGAAATTGAAAAGAATGCTAATTTTCTCTGAGAAAAATTTTACACTCTGTGTTTCTTCTGACAGCAGCGCTTAGTACGTGTAGAATGTTGTCTGACCTGTTCTCCTGTCGCTCTGACAACAGGAAGGTGATTGGTTGTTCCAACAGGATAATGCTCGCCCACTCACTGCCCGAGAACTCAAGGTGCTCTACAAGACGCGCAGCAACGTCTCTGGCCGACTCGGTCTCTGGAGTTGTCTCCAATTGAGCACGTGTAGGTTATGACGCGATGGGAAGTGATTCATACGACTCGTCAGTCAACTGTCACAGAACAAGGTGAACAGGTCGAGAAGGCGTGGAATAACGAATCCTAGGTTAAAATTTGTCATTTATACTACTAACTGCATTAGATTCAATCACATCACCTGCTCCTTATGCTCCGTTTCAACAGTAAATCTTGAGTGAATTGGAAACCTCAAAAAAGGTGCTATGTTTGCTTGTGGTCACAGTAGCGTAACGCGATGTCTGTGAAAGTTTTAAAGGTGCTAATGCGGCCGGGAGCCCAAATGGGGGAGGTTATGGTAACGCATTGACCTACAGCGTAGCCTAACGTTTACGTTCGCGCCACATTTAAACATACACAACTCACGTTTACCCACAAAACTAAAACAGGGTAAATTCATAAAATGTATTTAGGTTGGTGCAGAAGTTTGCAGCGTTTTCCCGTAACTTCAATGAACGTGACAGATGTAAATAACAGAGACTTTAGTCATCAATAACACATTCTCCTTCACTGTTTACAACAGACTGGCAGCGCTGGATAAATTTTCGACTGTGACTGTAGAAATCACGTGGTTCTGAGGCTAAGATCTCGTCGAGCCATGTCCGGAGCGTTTTTTCACTTTGAAAAGAAGTCTCTGAAGGTGAAAATCTGAGGACGCAAGACCAGAGGAATAGGGTCCATATAGCTGTTTCTCAGTCTATGAGAATTAGGGCGGACGTTACCTTGGAGACGCATCACTTCAGGCAGTCTTCCTGGTCGTTATTATAGACGTCTTAGTTGTTGACAACAAATGTCAGCAGCGGTGACTAAACTCCGGGGAAGCAATTTCTAGCACACCACACCGTCGCTGTTACATCAGATACATAACATTATCTTTTGTGGATGAGCGGAGGTATTTGTACGGGGCGCTGTTGCTTTACTGGGTCTCTCGATTCTTTTTTTATTTTCTTAGGTTAGCATAAAGCCAATATTTCTTGACGTTAGTAGGAATGGTCGGTGTTGTTCAAGAGCCAGTTGATGTCGAGGAAAAAGAGATGCACATATGGCTACTTACTGATTTTTGCAATTTTGGCTTACAGTATGTGCGGTACCCATACACTCAACTTTTGAACCCCATGTAATGTCGCACAACAGTGGAACGGTCACATCTCAACACATTTGCCTGTTCTCGAACAAAGTGACTTGGATCATTACGGATTAATGCGTTTAAACGATCTTCATCAAACGGCGTAGGTCTTCCAGGAGACGCACTAACGTTAAATCAGCCCACCCGGTTGGCCGTGCGGTCTAACGCACAGGTTTTCGTGCGGGTATGAGCGCTTGGTCCCCGGCATGAATCCGACCGGTGGGTTTATGTCGAGGTTCGGTGAACCGGTCAGTCTGTGGATGGTTTGTAGGCGGTTTTCCATGCGGGTTGGTTCCCCTTCTTCAGCCTCAGTTACACTATGTCGGCGATTGCTGCGCAAACAAGTTCTCCACGTACGCGTACAGCACCATTACTCTACCACGCAAACATAGGGGTTACACGTTCCCTGGAGGGTCCACAGGGGGCTAACCGCACAATAACCATGGGTTCGGTATGGGGCGGCGGAGGGGTGAAGTGGACTGCAGTAGTCGTCGTGAGGTTGTGGACCACTGCAGCTGCGGCGGGGAGGGCACCTATCCGTTGTTTCTAGGTCCCTGGTTAACATACAGTACAATGTCAAATCAATCCTCCTTAAACGAGAAAACCATTTTCCTGCCGTGCTCTGTCCAACTGGCCGGCCGGTGTGGCCGTGCTGTTCTAGGCGCTTCTGTCTGGAACCGCGTGACAGGTACGGTCGCAGGTTCCAATCCTGCCTCGGGCTTGGATGTGTGTGATGTGCTTAGGTTAGTTACGTTTAAGTAGTTCTAAGTTCTAGGGGACTGATGACCATAGATGTTCAGTCCCATAGTGCTCGAGGCCATTTGAACCATCTGTCCAACTGAATTTTCATTATTCACTGAAAGTCTATTTCACATTTATTTTTCATCCGTTTCGAACTACTCAATGACTGAGGAGATACTCAGTTAGCACCCTGTATAGGGGAGAACATATTATTTTCTTTGTTCTGACTCACTTCATCTTGCGATAAATACCAGTTACCAGATGTAATTGCCAGTGCCTGGTAGTTGCTACTTACGACCAGTCACTATGGAACATTTACAGTTATTAATCGCAGAATTCGTCGGACTCTCAGAAGTTGCAGAAATCGAATTAGTCGCAGAACCCTCATTTTTACATTGGTAGAGGTCGGATTGATGTAAGATTTGTATTCGTCAACTGAGATTCTAAACTGTGAGAAATCACAGTTAAAATTCGCACTTACCGAGAAGCAGCATTCGCAGAAAATGCTGTTTATCACAGTTCAGCCATCTCCAATTGAAACCAGTAGTCGTCAGGAGAAGCAGTCGGCGCCCCTCCAGCTGCGGCCCTCCCCAGTGCTTCCCCGTGACCTTGGAAATCTCCCAACTGACACGAGTACTGCGGCAAGAGTCATAACGACGCAGCGCGCCGCGGCGCCCCGCTGCTGGGACGCCGTAGCGCCTGAGGCACCGCGTCCGGGTCAGGGGTGTCCAGCGCGTGACAAACAGCGCCCCTTCCAGCACATAAAGCAGCGCGCGCCGTAACCAAGTCGAAATGGTGGCCGTGATTCACGGCCCGCCTTTCTGCGGCCGCCGAGCCGACCTCACTTAGGGCGCCACCACCCCACGCCACACCAAGCCACGCGACGCTGAAATATTCCGCGGGCGCCGCAAACGAGGAATGCTGCTCTGATTGCGCGCGCTGACAACTCTTCGCCGCTTCCAAAAAGTTGTACACTTTTGTAGCGTGCTCTCACACTCTCTCTGCATAATTATAAACACTCACTAAGACGAAATAGTTTGGAAATCTATCACCACAATGATATAACTCTAAATGTATCAAAGGAAGAGTCTCGTGACATTTCACCACCACAACTTAATTCCGAAATTCTATTTTATCTGTGCTGGGTCTCTCTGTAGTCGCCGGCCGCGGCGTTCTAGCGGTTCTAGGCGCGCAGTCCGGAACCGCGCGACCGCTACGATCGCAGGTTCGAATACTGCCTCGGGCATGGATGTGTGTGATGTCCTTAGGTTAGTTAGGTTTTAGTAGTCCTAAGTTCTAGGGGACTGTTGACCACAGATGTTAAGTCCCATAGTGCTCAGGGCCATTTGAACCATTTTGAATCTGTCTGTAGTCAACGTCCAATAAGATGTGTTGGCTAATATAGAAACTAACCACAAATACTTTTTAAAAAAATCTGCATGTTAAAGGCACCACACCGTGCTTCAAGTTGAAATTAATCGATTTTCGGTTTTCATCATGTTTCGATAGATTGTTTTATTGAAGTACTCTGCAAATAATTTTTCTGGAAAATTTTTTTTAGAGCATTTCAATAATATTTTCCTACCACATGTGTTCATGTGCCACGTCCACTTTTCTGTCACCCACTTTTCTCCATATATTTTAGATCTTTATATCCCCTACATTCCACATTAGGGATTTTTTTTTCACTCCAAAGTGTGTTGGCTATCCTTGGAATGCAACGGTTGGTATTATTTTGCTTCTGTTCTTTGTGAACAACACTCTTTCAAACACGAGGTTAGTTTTCTTCAAGTTTGATTTTGAGTAGTTGTTATACTTACTTTTGCAGTGCTTGTTTACTTGTGTTTTGATATGTTTACTAGAGATGACGAAACGTTAAGTCATTTTCAAGAAACTACAACTTAGAGGAAACAAGTTTAGAAAGCTTTCTGTACAAGAGATTATGTCGCATGCAACGATATTTATAATTGTAATTCTTCAACAAGTGCGTAACCAAAGAAGCTCTCACTATTTCAAGAGAGTTACAACGAATTTATTGTAAGTGACGAGGTGTGCAGTAATATTATTATAAATTTGAGAATATGATCAGATGTAGTTTCTATATTTGTACAATGTAGACGGTGTGGTGAGGAACAGAGTGTGAAAATTTGTGGAGTGCCAGTGGGAGAAAAGGCCTCGCAATTGCTTTGGACTTAATTTGCACGATATGCTCAGCTTTGATTTCATTTAAGAGTACTTCAAAACCACAAGCAAGTGGCCCTTATGAAATCGATATTAGATTTGTTTGTGCCTTACGATGCATTGGCAAGGGCATGGCTGCAGGGAGAACATTTTGTTCAGTGATGAACTTAAATCCTTACATCAACCATCAAAAAAAATTGAAAAACTGACTGCAATATTAGAGAAAGCTGTATGTGAGGTCAGTGAGGAAACCATGAAACTGGCTGCTAGGGAAGCAGTGGAAGAAAATGATGGATGTTCAGATATTGCAGTTGCACTTGATGGAAGTTGGCAGAAAAGAGGACATACTTCTCTGAATGGAGTAGTGACTGCCATCAGTGTAGACACCTGTTAAGTGTTAGATGTGGAGATAATGTCTGAATACTGCAAATGTTGTAAAGTCAATGAACATAAAGAACACAACTGTGTGGCTAATTTTAGAAGAGCAAGTGGTTGTATGGAAGTTCATCGAGTACAACAAATATTTCATCCCTCCGTAGAAACAAGAGGTGTACGGTACACCAAATATTTGGCCGATGGTGACAGTAAAGCATACAACAATGTGTTGAACTCTAAGCCATATGGAGATGCCATTATTAGCAAAATAGAATGTGTAGGCCATGTTCAAAAACGCTTGGGTACGAGGCTGAGAAAACTAACTGTTGATATGAGAGGAAAAAAAAGTTAGAAGATGGAAAATTGTTGACTGGACAGGGTCAGTTAACTAAAACTGAAATAGAAAACTTGCATATGCACTACGGACTGGCAATTAGAAATAAAGAAAATCCGGAGGCAATTAAGAGAGATGTTTTGGCCATATTATTCCATAAGTCCTCTACTGATGATGAGGTATGTCATGGATTGTGTCCATCAGGAGAAAATTCTTGGTGCAAACACAATAGGGCTCAGGCAACTGGGGAATCTTATTCTCACCAGCATTCTCTTCCTGCTGCTGTTAGTACAGCAATTAAACCTATTTCAAGAGACTTGGCTCATCCTGACCTTCTAAGGATGTGCAGACATACGACCCAAACGAATGCTTCAACAGCATAATTTGGAACCGCCTTCCTAAAACTGTATTTGTAGGCATGCATACAATGAAACTAGAGGTTCATGATGCTGTTATTACATTCAGTTCTGGTAATAAGGGAAAGCGTTGTGTACTGAAAAAGCTGGGAAATAATCCTGGTGAAAATATGATCACTGGGTTGCAACATTACGATAAAATGAGGATAGCCGATGGAGACTGGCCTGCACCTAATATGGCCAGGAAAGCAAGACGAACATCCAGGGTGGTAAAAAAGATGCTGGAAGACCTGCTAGAGATCAAAGAATGGCCATCTTATGCAGCAGAACAGTTTTAATTAACTGTAAGTAAGAAATTTCAGAAGTTTTTTCTTTAAAGTCAATTTCCCACAAACTAAAATTTTCAGTACATATGCCCCATTTTATCAGAAACTATCATAGATAAATGAATGAAATTTTCAGAGACTCTGCATAACATATAAAGCCAACTCAACTACATTCATCAATATTACCCTATTAGGAAGTACAAAAAAAATATTTTCTGCAGAAAAAACTTTGTATAACTTGTTAATGAATTTAAAAAGTATTTCTTAAAACTATAAAATCGATAAAGTCGATTTTAGTACAGTTGACTCTATTAGCATCATATAACATATAGTAAAAATATTAAGATCCTGCATCAAAAATTTTTTTCAGAAATGGATCATATACCTCCCTAAATTAACATGGGTTATATAGGCAGGGTGTGGTCCCCTTTTGCAATTACCGATTTCGGGCTATTGCGCTCGTCTTCGGATGACCCAGCTTCTTAACTGCAAGAATTTATTTACATTAAACAGAAAACATATACTAACATACAGTGCTAAAAAATACTATATTTGAAAATACGATGTCGCTTTCTCTCTAATGAAGGCATAAGGCACCAGCGGGGTAGTAGATGTACTGATAATAGTTTCAGTGTCGTCCGCTAACAGATAGCGTAGTGGCATAACTACCAAAGTGCCACGAAGACGCCCTGGTGCTGCCTACAGCTAACTGAGCGAGTTAGAAAGGGGTCAAATTTGGCCATCCTAGTGATGGAATGGGCTCTTTGAAGAATTACCACAGAAGTTGAACGTGTTGCTTCGGTTGTGGAATGATTCTGGTATCAGTGGTCATGTAAACATTCTCACACCCATTGACGACGTTTTGGACGTTCACTAAACACGGACATCCGTCATGATCGTCGCATTGTAAGGACAGCAGTGGAGGATCGTAGAGCAACCACATCACAGATAAAAGGGCTCGTGAGCCCAGACCTGTCAACACGAAGTGTTGAGAACCTATTATTACTAGTGGGAGTACGGTCACGGACACCTCTTCCACTCGCGCCAAAGCAACGACGTGCCTGGCGCGACTGCTGCCATCAGAGGATCACTTGGAAGATCGAGTGGCACACCGTGGTCTTCAGCAATGAAAGTAGATCCTGCTTGCACGCAAGGGTTGATCGTTTGCTCATAAGACGTAGATCTGGTGAGCGCTGTCTCATAGAGTGGATTCGTGACGACACACTGACTCCATCTTAGGCCTTATGCTATATGTGCGATAAGCGACTACTCTCGTTCACCTTTGGGGTTTCTGATGGGGTAGCTAGACAGCGCTCGGTACGTGCAGAAAATTGTTAAACCTGTTCTTCTCTCGCTCTGGTAACAGGAAGGTAATCTGTTGTTCCAACAGTGTAATGCTCGCCCACACACTGCTCGTGAACGCAACGCGTTCTGCAGGACGCGCAGCAACTTCCCTGACCGACACGGTCTCTGGTGTTGTCTCCAACCGAGCACATATAGGTTATGATTCAACAGGAAGTGATTCGTACGACTCGTCAGTCAACTGTCACAGAACAACGTGAACAGGTTGAGAAGGCGTGGCATAACGAACCCTAGGATAGTATTCGGCATCTATACTAGCAACTGCATGCCAGAATCTGCGTCTGTATTGCCTCCTGTGGATGCTACATCATATACTAATATCGGTTTATCAGCATGGGTCGATACCGGGTATCCCAGAATCGCTCGTGTCATTGAACTGTAAATGTTATAATTTCAAACAGTTTACGTGCTCCTTATGTTCTGCTTCAACCGTAAATCTTGAGTGAATTGGAAACCTCTAAAAGTGTGTACTATTTTTTTTTTTTTTTGTCTGTGTATCTGCAGTAACAAGGCACCATCAAGGGAACTATGGAGTTTATGGAGGAACTAGAAGCCTGAATGATCTACAAAACAAAACAAAAAAATCTCAAGGAACTGAGAAACAAGAAACGAAAAACATATATATGACACACAGTGTTAAGTGTATTTACAGATAAGGAAAGATGAAAAGGATCAGAATGAGTGAGAACTTATAGAACAATTCGGGAGGAACGAAACATGCTTGTATCAAAGGAGATGACCCCCAAGTAATGTCTGCCTCCGTAGTGCAGCGATAGCGTCTCCGCCTGTCATGCATGGGGCCCGAGTTCGATTCCCCGCAGGCGACTGGGTGTTGTGTGTCTTTCATCATCATTTGCCAGCAAGTCACCGAAGTGGCAACAACTAAAGAGGACTACTAAGTGCTCAATCGCAGTTTCCTTCTTTCCCTTTGTTATAACAAGTTTTAGTACTTGACTCAGATTGTAAATTCAACTATTTTTCGTCAATATACGAGCTTCCAGCTTGCTGGAGTAGGTTTGGTCAGGAATGTCTGTTAATCAATGGAATTAAAAACCACTCCAAATGGCTAATTTTCACTTTTTATCATTCAACAAGTAATTTCGGACCGAGAACCATTGTCAAACCAACATAACAAAGTGGAAAATGGCATTTCCAAATATGTTACAAATGTTCACTATACATTTTTGACGTATTCCGAAATGCCATTTACAACTTTGTTATGATGGTTTGAAAATATGTCTTCGCCCGAAGCTATTCATCGAACGAATGAAAGCAAAGTTCTACAACTTGAACTGGTTTCCGTTTCCTCTATATTTCACCAGTTGTTAAATCTATTTCCAATCAACTCTTTTTCCCCTCTTTAATTAATGCTCTTATTTCTATGTGACAAAGAAAAAGTACTACTTTCCTAAATAAAAAATCTACGTCGCTTTTGTATCTTCTAAACAAATAATAGCTGCGTAGGTAGCATATCATTTATCTTTACTACGGCATTTAGATGTCTCCCGAAGATGGCCAAAAAGCCTAATATCGGTCCGCCACGAAATAAATACAATTTTGTAGAGCATTAGAAGGCGTTCCTATTTAATATTATTAATGGTAATAGCGTATTGGTCTGCAGCATGCCACGGTGTCTTTGCTTAGTCAGCTGTCTTTGCATCGTCAACGAAAGTATTAAATATAAAATATAATCACTAGAGACAAACGGTTTACTACAGGGTCTAGTAAAATCTAGAAATCTGTTACCTTAAAATTATTCGAAGAGATAGAAATACAAATTGTACTTTTTGTATAGGACAAATAACAAAACACATGGATGTTTTTTCACTCAAGATTTCTAGAGCTAAATGTATGATGAATGGGCATTGAGGGTGTAGGGGACCAATTGAATTGGGAGGTGGCTGTGGGTATCCTTAACAGATTACGCGACTGTCGGAGCAATTGCCAACACTTCCGGTGGCACGTACCAGCGGTTGGCTGAGTGAATTACGTCTGTAGACCAAACAACGCGAGAAATTGGCTAGGTTATTGTGTTTTCATCAAACGGTTAAGTAAGCAGGCAAATAAGGGTGAAAACCGTAAATTTGAGCAGCAAAGCTGAAACATTAAACATTGATATCTGATGTACATTTCTTGCCTAAGATGTTAGGGTTAACAATGTCAATAATATTACAAAATTGTGTGAGAAGTCTCTGCGTATGTCAGTTAAGAATGTCTTAGACAATAAAACGCATTCTTACAAATTTGACACCCTGGCGGATAGAGGCGGCCCAATGGTAGGAACATTGAGTACGAATAATTCCATGTTTTAGTAAGAAATGCATCATTCTCTTAACGTTTTTTTAAAATAATTTCCCTTCAATTTTGCCATACTGCACAGTTTTCTGAGCCAATTGTTCAGTCCCATGGGAAGAAAATACTGATTCTGGGGTATCGCCCCCACAAGACACAGACAGAGCAAAAGTTAAAGCCTCCAGTCAGGAAGATGCCGTTGCGGATTCACGCCGTAAGAAGATGCCCTGCTTATGGGTGCTGGGACGCACCCTCTACATTGTTCATCGGCAGGTTTTTACTTCGCGTAATGAAATGAAATGACTGGGTGACATTGATGGCCGGGAAGCCTCAATCGGGGACGTTTGGCTGCCGGGAGTAAGTCTCATTTCATCTGACGCTATATTGGGCGACTTGCACGTCGGTGATGATGAAATGATGATGAGGATAGTATAACACTAAGTCCGCTATCGGAGAAAATCTCCAACCCGGTCGGAAAACGAACGCGGACGCACTGCACGGTAGGCAAACACATTAACACTCGGCTCAACTGGTGGAGACTTCGATTAATATGCGAAAGTACTAGGGTGGATCGTGGGTAATCATTTTAGTAACTACGCTCCATCACCCCCTAAGCAATGGATTTTCGAGAAAATACGTCCATGAAGCTCTGTAGAAGAGCACAGTATCTCGAAAGGGCGACAACTTTGCCTTCGAGTAAGTCCTGCAGTTACGTTTTCGCTACCAGACTGCCTGATTTACGGAAAGTTCTAACTAAAACTTCGCGTCAGTGCTCTGATTTGTACCTTAGTGTTTGAAGTCAATGCTCCGTGCCATGTGGAACCTGGCACAGGTCACCCGCCCTTCTAACGTGTACTTCTGAATGCAATAAAGTGGTCAACGCAAGGCTTCTTGCCTAGCGCGCTTTTCTGACCGTGAGATTGGCTTCACACTGGTGGCAGAAAGTGGGCGACGATATCTACTTCGATTCCTGTACCAGTACGGGGGCAAAGACATTTGCGCACTGGGCTTCCTTACTTGATATGGCGTTGGCTTCATCTTCGTTTCGCAGCTCATGTTACTGCCCTTCCTCAAAGTAACAGACTCCGTTTAGGGTTTTTATACATGTGTAGATCAGCTATGGCTCGAGTTCAGTGATACAGTATCGACAGCAACAGATAGATTCATACCGCGTAAGTTAATAAGAGATGGGACTGACCCACCATGGTACACAAAACACGTCAGAACACTGTTGCAGAAGCTACGAAAAAAGCATGCCAAATTCAGAAGAACGCAAAATCCCCAAGACTGGCTAAGTTTCACGGAAGCTCTAAATTTAGTGCGGACGTCAGTGCGAGATGAATTTAATAGTTTCCGTAATGAAACATTGTCTCAAAATATGGTAGCAAACCCAACGACATTCTGGTCGTATTTATAGTACATCAGTGGAAAAAAAATCTGTCAATACCGTCACTGCACGATAGCGACGGATATGTTAACAACGATGGTGCCACTAAAGCGGAGTTACTAAATACAGTTTTTCGTAATTCCATCACGAGAGAAGACGCAGTAAATATTCCAGAATTCGAAACCAGAGTAGCTTTTAGCATCAGTGAGATAAAAGTAAATTTCTTACATGTTGCGAAACAACTCAAATCACTTAAGAAAGACAAGTCTACCGGTCCACATGGTATTCCAATCAGGTTCCTTTCAGAGTAAGGAGACACAATAGGGCCTTTCTTAGCAATCATATATAACCACTCACTTGATGAACCATCTGTTCCCAAACGCTGGAAAGTAGTACAGTTCACGCCAATATTCAAAAAAAAATGTAATAGGAATAACCTACTGTATTACAGACCAATATCACTGACCTCAATTTGCCGTAGGACTTTGGAGCATATATTGCACTTGAACATTATGAATCACCTTGAAGAAAATGACTTATTGATGCATAACCAACATGCATTCATAAAATCTAGTTCTCGTGCAACACAGTTAGCTCTTTGTTCCCATGAAGTAATGAGTGCTGTGGACAAGGGATCTAAGATAGAATCCATATTCCTAGATTTCCAGAGGGTTTTTGATTCCGTTCCACACAAGCGAATATTAATAAAAGTGCTTGCATATGGAGTATCGTCTTAGTTGTGTGACTGGATTCGTGATTTCCTCTGAGAGAGGTCAAAGTTCGTAGTTGTAGGCGGTAAATCATCGTGCAGAACAGAAGTGATATCTGGCGTTCCGCAAGCTATTGTCGTAGGCTCTGTGCTGTTCCCGATTTACATAAATGACGTAGGTGATAATCTAAGCAGCCCCCTTAAATTTTTTGCAGATGACGCTGTAATTTACAGTCTGATAAAATCAACAGACGATTAATTCCAGTTACAAAATGATTTAGAGAGAATTTCTTTATGGTGCGAAAAGTGGCAATTGACACTAAACAAAGAAACGTGCGAGGTCATCCTCATGGGTACTAAAGGAAGTCGGATAAATTTTGGGTATACGATAAATCACACAAATCTAAGGGCTGTTCAAATGGCTCTGAGCACTATAGGACTTAACTTCTGAGGACATAGTCCCCTAGAACTTAGAACTACTCAAACCTAACTAACCTAAGGACATCACACACATCCATGCCCGAGGCAGGATTCAAACCTGCGACCGTAGCGGTCGCGCAGTTCCAGACTGAAGCGCCCAGAGCCGCTTGGCCACTCATGCCGCCTCTAAGGGCTGTCAATTCGACTAAATACCTAGGAATTACAATTACAGGCAACTTAAAATGGAAACAACACATAGATAATACCGTGGGGAAGACTGCGCTTTGTTGGCAGAACACTTAGAAGAAGCGACAAACCCACGAAAGAGACAGCTTACATTACACTTGCAGCGCGGTGTGGAATCCTTACCAGGTAGGATTGATGGAGGACACTGAAAAAGTGCAAAGAAATGCAGTTCGTATCGTGTTATCGCGAAATAGGGATGAGAGTGTCACTGATTTGATACGCGAGTTGGGGTGGCAGTCACTGAAACAAAGGCTTTTTTGGAGAGATCTATTTACGAAATTTGAACCACCCCACCAACTTTCTCTTCCGAATGTGAAAATATTTTGTTAACACCCGCGTACGTAGGGGGAAATAATAATTATAATAAAGTAAGAGAAATCAGAGCTCGAACGGAAAGATTTAGGTTTTCCTTTTTCCCACGTTCTATTCGGGAGCGGAATGGTAGAGAAGTAGTATGAAACCCTCTGCCAGACACTTAAGTGTGAATTGAAGAGTGACCATGTAGATGTGGATGTAGATGTAAAAAAAAAGAGGTGAAACGATAGAAAACTGACAACCTGCGCCACACCCTTCACGAATTATCTATACTTGTGTTGTCAGTGAAATTCTTTTTCGTCTTTGGGTGGTGCTCTGTTTTTGCATGTATATGTCCTGTTTACTGCGTTATGTGCTGCAAAAAACACACATTTTTTGGACGATCATACGTAACGCCTAAGCTCTGTCCACAGGCTGTTCAAATGGTTCAAATGGCCCTGAGAACTATGGGACTTAACATCTCAGTCATCAGTCCCCTAGAACTTAGAACTACTTAAATCTAACTAACCTAAGGATTTCACACATATCACACACATCCATGCCCGATACAGGATACGAACCAGCGACCGCAGCGGTCGCGCCGTTCCAGACTGAAGCGCCTAGAACTTCACGGCCACTCTAGCTGGCCCCACAGGCTGCGGCGGGCCCATCAGTACCGATTGATCGCCGTTCCACCCTCCGCCAACGGCATCACTGGACGCGTTACGGAGGGGCACACAGCTCTCCCGGTAGTTCTCTGTTTTTTTTTTAATTTTATTTTAGTTGGAGGCTTTACTACCTGATCAAGTAACACCTAAACGGGCATCATAAGGCTAATGCTCCGTTCCAGTCAAGCCACCAATGAAAAATAGGAGTACTAGTAATCGAACCCGAGTCCTCCGCATGGCAGCCAACGGCGCTGACCACTCATTTAAGGAGACGGACAGCCAATTCCAGCAGCTGCCATTTTTTTGATTCACGTAAAGTGGCTTAAATTTACCCTTTTCGTCTATTTATTGTAACTATTTACTGTTTTTCTATAAATTCGAACTCTTTACACCTGTTAATCGTGCTCTCCAAGATATTTTTGAGGAGTCGTATCTCAAATATTGCTGCCTATATCGTGCTGCAAACATTAAGTCTCCTGTCACCCATACTATAAAAAGTTGTAAGGTGGCTACAATTTCCTTCCTTACAGGCACTAATCTACATACTATGCCGTGATTTACAACCGGAATTAGGCATCATTTGATCGGTTGTACATCGTATATATGAATATTTAAAGAAGACAGACATTAACACTTACACCATGTAAATAGTTGTTAACGGTTGCTGCATAAAAGGTGATGGATTGTCTTTATTATCAAATCAGCGTAATGAATGATTTCCTATACTAGCAGAGGTAGGAACGATAGTGGAAATGAAACGGCAGGGAGTAGCTTAGGCCCTTCGTGGAAAAGCCCCCACAGGTGTGTTGTCTGCTTAACACAGGAAGTTTCCAAAGACGGACAGCCGGGACACCTGAGAGCTGAAACACAATTCAGCACCGGCTGTCCGTTTTTGTAGCGGGGCCGGAAGGATAACCGGATAATATTTCGCAAACTCTGAAAATCTTGGACAACACAGAGAGGAAGCCTTACCTCGGAAATGACGCAGGCTGGGTTGTTTCCGTGGTTTTTTACTCTGAGAAGCGTACCACTGTGTGTATTCCTAATTAACGGGGATAGGTATTTCCTCGCAAACTTTCCGCGCTGAACGACAAAACACTAAAATATGGTTGGTCGGTGTCAGGAATAATTTGCAGAGAGAGAAAATATTCCGTGGTTTTTAGGATATGATTCGCCTTCTCCGGTTACGAGATGTACTGGAAAGCCAGCTGTGGAAAGAAAGAGGTGATCCATTTTGAGCGCCCGTGTTTGACGGTCGCTCAGTATCAGCTTTTGTTGGTACAGATGGACTTGCTGTCTTTGCTCTCAGGAGATTTTATAGTTAGAACTGTTAGGAACTGTACTGTTGTGAACTTATACAATTCTGGATTTCACCTCTGGATAAGGAGTCGTCATTGAGGATGCAGCGTTCGGTGATTGAGAGCACTTCTTCTGCCTATACTCACGTTGAGACGTTATCTGAACTCCGTCCTTGTGGCTGGCAGTTGGCGTTTCTCGTCTGGAGAACGCAGAGAGGGAAAGACAGTATTAGATTATACTAATCAGAGGACGGTCTTCTGCCGTCTTAGTGTTAGAATGAGGTTTTCTTTTGTATTTTGTGGCTGGAATTCTTCCGTCTTCGCAGACATGTACGAGAATCATCACTCCGACGCACCGGACACAGTACGTACGGCGATATTGCTAATTTCTTCAGATTATTAGCGCTATAAAATTAAAATTTTATTTCCACTGAGGTTTCATACCACTGTAGTTCATCTTTGAAAGTAGTGTCTTCTAGTGTTTCGTACGTAGGTGATGTCAGTCATCTAGCGTTATTTATATTAGACCGTGTAGCCAAAAAAGGGGAATATTTGGTCAATTGGTCAATCATATTAGTTAGGAAATCCATTTGTATCTCTTTATGTCCATTGGACACTGATATACAAACATTTGCAATACAGAAAGAGGTTTTAATCCACAATAAATGAACAGCATTTATCATTTGTAGTTAGTAGTTCCTTTAATCATTCATTCATGTTCATGTTGAAACTTATATGTAAATGAGCAAGAAGGAGGATATAATATCACCATTAAGAGATCCTAAGGGGGTAGTCAGATAGAGTTAAATCTTCATTTTGGCGTTCAGTGTTTTCCTTTGCGCACATTAATTTTACACCCGCCTGGAGTAGGATCATGAAAATGTTGTCCATACAATCCTGAAATTAGGGAAAATCTGCAAAATAGGGATGAAGTAGGAGACAAAATCTTGAGGACCTAGCAGCGATAAAGCTTTCAGTATATTTTCCAAACTTCTCAGAAGTTCTACTCCACATCGTTCGGGAAGAGAGAATATCGCGAAGAGGCAGAGCTTAGCCATAGCCTAGTGGGCTGTAACCAAGTTCAACCTTTCACTCTGCAGCGGAGTGTGTGCTGTTCGGAAAATTCTTGAATGATTGAACTTTGTGTTGCAACAGAACACGAAGCCAGAACATTGTCATTTGCTGGAATTATCTGACTGGTATACAGGAGTGACGTATAACCACTCTACATATTCTCACCTCTTCCACTACCTCTGAGATACTTTATAAATATTTTTGCCTATCGGAAAGTTTCCTAACAGCGAATACTTCTTTTAAAAGTGAAAAATTCTTCCTGTATTCTACCAGGTAATGTTAACGTAAAAATACTACAACAGAGGAATACATTGCTCTGAACAACTAAGGTGTTGATACGATGCGGTCGTCTGTGAGGATCGTTTGTGAACCAGGTGAACACCTAAAACGTAGCTCATCTAGTTACGGTACATTCTCTCTGTAACTGTGTACGCTAAGAAATTTCTGTCTCCCATGTAAATGAGAAGCTCCGTACGACCATCCAATGATAACAGTTTCTTCCCCCAATGCTCCTCAGTCTACGTCACTTTTTATAGATATTTAATGGTCGGATTCGGTTAAATAACCATACTAAGAATGTTACAATTGCCGCCTGACCGAGGACTGGTTTGATACAGATATGAAATGTAGTACACACAAAGTAAGACACCTCATCTTCACATAACTATTGCAACTTACACTGAATTGCATCTTCTTACCGTAGTCAACCTTCGGTCTCCCGCTATGATTGATTGATTCGGGAGAGGGGTCCAAACAGCGATGTCAGAGGTCCCACCGGATTAAGAAAGGATGGCGAAGGAAGGCGGCCATACCTTTCACAGGAACCATCCCGGAATTTACCTTGAAACACCTGCTAAACCAGCTGAGCAGAACAAGTGATTAGGATTGTGGAAAAGGCCAAATAAGGTGTCGGTCAGTTTCACTCAAAATTGTAATTTATTGTAATGTAATAACACTTTTAAACCAAAACGGCACATAGCCGAACCCTTTGAACTACGACTTTCTAAAAGGCAATAATTTCACGTCTGAAGGAATCCAAAACCAGAAATATTATAGGATCAAAATAAATCTCAAGTGTTAAAAACATGCAGTTAAAATTGCAAATAAAATAATTAACATATATATACTGCGAGACTGAGAGCCTCAAAGCAAGGGTGAACAGACAAACATAAACAAGATGCTATATAAACGGCTGAAGGCCCACAGCAAAATTTTGAAGATTTAAGAATAAATTACCATAACCTTTCAAAGGCAGAAGGCAGGGCTTTTATTTTTATTTTTTAGAATAAGGTTTTAAGTGGATGAAGGCCCACAATTGATCTTCCAAAATTCAAAATACTTAAAACCCAGTAAAAGCAAGAATCTTTTAAATCATTGGCTATGATAGATTATAAACGGACAATTAAACACCAGTTAGAAGGACAATCAGGAAACGGCACTCAGAAGCATCCAGGGAAGTCGGTCTGCCCTCGTTCACTTTGGTGAGACAGGTGGTGAGCACAACTACACTTGATCCGTCGGAACACAACCAGGGGACAGCCACGGACCGACCGACCAAACGACTTGCTTGCCACCAATGGGTACATGAGAACTAAAACACATAAAGTTACGAACGTGATTATCCGCAATGAAATATACACTCCTGGAAATTGAAATAAGAACACTGTGAATTCATTGTCCCAGGAAGGGGAAACTTTATTGACACATTCCTGGGGTCAGATACATCACATTATCACACTGACAGAACCACAGGCACATAGACACAGGCAACAGAGCATGCACAATGTCGGCACTAGTACAATGTATATCCACCTTTCGCAGCAATGCAGGCTGCTATTCTCCCATGGAGACGACCGTAGAGATGCTGGATGTAGTCCTGTGGAATGGCTTGCCATGCCATTTCCACCTGGCGCCTCAGTTGGACCAGCGTTCATGCTGGACGTGCAGACCGCTTGAGACGACGCTTCATCCAGTCCCAAACATGCTCAATGGGGGACAGATCCGGAGATCTTGCTGGCCATGGTAGTTGACTTACACCTTCTAGAGCACGTTGGGTGGGACGGGATACATGCGGACGTGCATTGTCCTGTTGGAACAGCAAGTTCCCTTGCCGGTCTAGGAATGGTAGAACGATGGGTTCGATGACGGTTTGGATGTACCGTGCACTATTCAGTGTCCCCTCGACGATCACCAGAGGTGTACGGCCAGTGTAGGAGATGGCTCCCCACACCATGAGGCCGGGTGTTGGCCCTGTGTGCCTCGGTCGTATGCAGTCCTGATTGTGGCGCTCACCTGCACGGCGCCAAACACGCATACGACCGTCATTGGCACCAAGGCAGAAGCGACTCTCATCGCTGAAGACGACACGTCTCCATTCGTCCCTCCATTCACGCCTGTCGCGACACCACTGGAGGCGTGCTGCACGATGTTGGGGCGTGAGCGGAAGACGGCCTAACGGTGTGCGGGACCGTAGCCCAGCATCATGGAGACGGTTGCGAATGGTCCTCGCCGATACCCCAGGAGCAACAGTGTCCCTAATTTGCTGGGAAGTGGCGGTGCGGTCCGCTACGGCACTGCGTACGATCCTACGGTCTTGGCGTGCATCCGTGCGTCGCTGCGGTCCGGTTCCAGGTCGACGGGCACGTGCACCTTCCTCCGACCACTGGCGACAACATCGATGTACTGTGGAGACCTCACGCCCCACGTGTTGAGCAATTCGGCGGTACGTCCACCCGGCCTCCCGCATGCCCACTATACGCCCTCGCTTAAAGTCCGTCATGGTTCACGTCCACGCTGTCGCGGCATGCTACCAGTATTAAAGACTGCGATTGAGCTCCGTATGCCACGGCAAACTGGCTGACACTGATGGCGGCGGTGCACAAATGCTGCGCAGCTAGCGCCATTCGACGGCCAACACCGCGGTTCCTGGTGTGTCCGCTGTGCCGTGCGTGTGATCATTGCTTGTACAGCCCTCTTGCAGTGTCCGGAGCAAGTATGGTGGGTCTGACACACCGGTGTCAATGTGTTCTTTTTTCCATTTCCAGGAGTGTATATTAGCTGCTAAAACTACACACCGTGTTGGAGAGCGACAAAAGGTGAGGAAAGGACGTTGCCTGAAATGGCCAGGGCAGGTAACCGAAACAGTAACGGCCACAAGGCAGAAAATTCCGCTGGTGCCCATGAATTGCAGTCAAACACTATAGTTAATTGCACCGCATGGCAGCTAAATTTCAGCAATAGGAACCATCGGTGTTGCTCACAGGAAAACCTCCCCAACAGTGAAACACCGAAAGGAACCACACAACATGACTGGACGTGGCTTGGGTAGCTGAAACCACGTAGCAATCAGACAGCTCCACACACTCAATCGCGTGTGGATAACTTCCCTGGTCCGCAGCAACCGACCGACTGCCCGCAGGATGCCGACAACATCTAAAATAGTCGTCAGAGGAAATAACGCCGACTAAACACAGAACCTGAGAAACACTTGCACGAAGACCTGAACGACACCCAACAGTAACTAAACACGCACGAAGACAAATCGGGAGACGATGCGCACACACACACACACACACACACACACACACACACACACACACACACAAGGCCGACTCATGAACGATCGGATAGCCAAAACGCGTATTCCGGTAGGATGACCGACCGACGATCCACCAAGACCGTGGCCCGCCTCAAGTGATGCGTGGTGGCAATGGTCGAGCGAGCCATGTCGATGCCGACCTCACAGCTCCTACCCGACTGCACCAGTGCCCCAATACAACTCCCCAACTAGCAGGTTCGGACTGCACTTCAGACGCGTTTCAACTGACTGGCAAACCCGAACTCGAAACCCGAACTCGCTTACGACAGACAACGACCGGAAAGTAATGGCAGTCGAGTAAAGATACTAAGAGAGCGGATATATCGATATGCGCTGCTAGCGCCAGTCACGGTCAGGCAAAGCAGCAACTCAGTGACAGTAGTGATTTAAATTAACGTAGTGAGGAGGAAGTACATCTACATCTACATCTACATGACTACTCTGCAATTCACATTTAAGTGCTTGGCAGAGGGTTCATCGAACCACAATCATACTATCTCTCTACTATTCCACTCCCGAACAGCGAGCGGGAAAAACGAACACCTAAACCTTTCTGTTCGAGCTCTGATTTCTCTTATTTTATTTTGATGATCATTCCTACCTATGTAGGTTGGGCTCAACAAAATATTTTCGCATTCGGAAGAGAAAGTTGGTGACTGAAATTTCGTAAAAAGCTCTCGCCGCGACGAAAAACGTCTATGCTGTAATGACTTCCATCCCAACTCGTGTATCATATCTGCCACACTCTCTCCCCTATAACGCGATAATACAAAACGAGCTGCCCTTCTTTGCACCCTCTCGATGTCCTCCGTCAATCCCACCTGGTAAGGATCCCACACCGCGCAGCAATATTCTAACAGAGGACGAACGAGTGTAGTGTAAGCTGTCTCTTTAGTGGACTTGTTGCATCTTCTAAGTGTCCTGCCAATGAAACGCAACCTTTGGCTCGCCTTCCCGACAATATTATCTATGTGGTCCTTCCAACTGAAGTTGTTTGTAATTTTAACACCCAAGTACTTAGTTGAATTGACAGCCTTGAGAATTGTACTATTTATCGAGTAATCGAATTCCAACGGATTTCTTTTGGAACTCATGTGGATCATCTCACACTTTTCGTTATTTAGCGTCAACTGCCACCTGACACACCATACAGCAATCTTTTCTAAATCGCTTTGCAGCTGATACTGGTCTTCGGATGACCTTACTAGACGGTAAATTACAGCATCATCTGCGAACAGTCTAAGAGAACTGCTCAGATTGTCACCCAGGTCATTTATATAGATCAGGAACAGTAGAGGTCCCAGGACGCTTCCCTGGGGAACACCTGATATCACTTCAGTTTTACTCGATGATTTGCCGTCTATTACTACGAACTGCGACCTTCCTGACAGGAAATCACGAATCCAGTCGCACAACTGAGACGATACCCCATAGCTCCGCAGCTTGATTAGAAGTCGCTTGTGAGGAACGGTGTCAAAAGCTTTCCGGAAATCTAGAAATACGGAATCAACTTGAGATCCCCTGTCGATAGCGGCCATTACTTCGTGCGAATAAAGAGCTAGCTGCGTTGCACAAGAGCGATGTTTTCTGAAGCCATGCTGATTACGTGTCAATAGATCGTTCCCTTCGAGGTGATTCATAATGTTTGAATACAGTATATGCTCCAAAACCCTACTGCAAACCGACGTCAATGATATAGGTCTGTAGTTAAATGGATTACTCCTACTACCCTTCTTGAACACTGGTGCGACCTGCGCAATTTTCCAATCTGTAGGTACAGATCTATCGGTGAGCGAGCGGTTGTATATGAGTGCTAAGTAGGGAGCTATAGTATCAGCGTAATCTGAAAGGAACCTAATCGGTATACAATCTGGACCTGAAGACTTGCCCGTATCAAGCGATTTGAGTTGCTTCGCAACCCCTAAGGTATCTACTTCTAAGAAAGTAAGTTAAAAACAGGGTATAAAATAGATGACGGCGGGAAGACGAACCACGCACGGCTCATACCTGGAGTGATTTAGAGAAATCACGGAAAACCTACATCAGGATGGCCAGGCGCGTGTTTGAACCGTCGTTCTCCCGAATGCGGCTCCAGTGTGCTAATCACTGCACCACCTTGCTCGGTTCTCCCTCTAAATAACAATGCGTGTCTCTGAACAACTTTCGAAATTTTTCCATGTTCTGGTTTACGTTATAAACACTACCTGAGAATAACATCATCGGAAGACAGCGGGCCGATATTGCGGTCATGAGGTAGGGTCTACACGTCGTCTATCAACAGTGTGGAGCATAGAACGTGTGTAGGAGGTGCTCCCGTCTGCGCAACTTAGAACTGATACTGCTGTGTAAACATGAACTGCTGCTTCCACCAGAGTACGCCACAAACTCTAATTCGCTTGCTGCAGCCACTTACCCTCTGAAACATGAAACCCTCCCCAGTTTGCTAAATTTCATCATCTCTTCGTAAACAGTAAACATCAACGGTAATGCAATATTTGTCACACAGATGTTCTCTCCGATTTCAAAATCATTGTACTCCACTAGCCATAATATATATATCGTAACCAGAGGAGGTACACTTCGCGAAGAGATAAGAAATATTCGATGTTTAATAGGCGTTTATTTGCTATAACGATGCACATCAATGAAAGGTTGGAGCGTTTTCAGACTGACGGAGAGGCCTTTCAGTCACCGATTGTTACGAGGGACGAAAGCTCGGTACACCACTTTACGCTGGAAGAAAAGGGGCAGTCCATGGAGTGGCATCATTGACGTTCACCACAAAAGAAGAAATTCAAGACAACCCCCTCTGCTGGAGAAGTCATTGGGACAGTCTTCTGAGACAGAGATCGCGCTGTTCTTGTTGATGTGATGTGAAGAGGGTCAACCATCAATTCAGATGCATACGTGAAGGCTCTGAAAAAACTCAGTAACCGTTTTCGACTTGTTCAGTAGGGCAAGAATGCAGCAGAAACCTTTCTCCAACACGATAATGCATACCCATACACAAGAACCCGGGAATACCTCGAAAATTGTGTTGGACGTCATTGCCTCATTCTCCCTACAGTTCAGACCTGCCACCCTCGCACTTCTATCGCTTTCGGCAGCTTAAAGATTCACTACAGGGGACACGCTTTGAAGATGACGAGAGTGTCAGTCATGCAGTGAAAACGTGGCTACGCCTACAGGGCAAGAGGTCTTACCTGCCGGGAATACAACGTTGGCCTACGGCCATAGAACGTGATGGAGACTATGTAGAAAAATAAGACAGCGACAAGACATGTTTATGTATATTCTCAGCAAATTCTGACTCTTAACAACTAATATGTTGTGAGAAAAAAATGTGGGGCATTACTTACTGAACAACCCTCAATTCCTAGTTACAAAAATTTTAAACACAAAGAGGTTGACAGCAAGGAAATGCTGAGCTTTTTATGTCCGTTGGGTACGTGGGAAAATCGAAGGCACATGAGTGTTGAGGGTTCCTCATATATGAGACACTTTTGCCCTAGACTAAAAACATCTTCTATGAACTGCTTGACACAACAGGAAGAAATATTTCTTTCACTATTAAGTTGTAAACTGGACTAAGTGTAGGGAGTTATTAGGGCTTTCGTACAATATGGACTCCACTTCAGGCATCTTTCTATGAACATTTTTTTCCGTGAATAAAAATCGAAACCTGAAACTTCTGTTCGTCCAGATACTACCAGACTGAGGAAGGCGCACCAATATCAATACTGGGAAAGTCTTCACGGAAGACCTGCATGAGTAGCTTCACGTCTATTAGTGAAAACCTTGTACCCAATAAAAAAAGTACCTCAACAAAAGAACAATGTCAGTATCTTGCTGGAAAGTTTCTAGAAGTCGAAATGTGCCAGGAGTGTAAAACTCTACTTCCTAACCTTACATGTTGACTACTTCTCTGAAAATTAGGATTGTTATAGTGAAAAGCAAGGAGAACAGTTTCACCTATAAATTAAGGAGATGAACAAGAGGTACCCTGGTTGATGGAATTAAAGTACCGTGGCCGACTCTTATTGAATGTCAGAAACGTGAAGTTTCGGGTTAGGACGTAAAAAATGAAAAATTATAAAAATAAAATTTAATAAAGTATCTATATTGATGGATAGAAAATTGTTTAT
The DNA here is from genome assembly GCF_023897955.1 of Schistocerca gregaria. Classification (NCBI taxonomy): domain Eukaryota; kingdom Metazoa; phylum Arthropoda; class Insecta; order Orthoptera; family Acrididae; genus Schistocerca; species Schistocerca gregaria. The sequence goes on along the minus strand of NC_064925.1, from coordinate 422,833,015 downwards.
GGTACTTTCATAGACTTAATAAAATTAAACCGTTACATATGTGGAGTCTCCATCCATGAGAGAAAGGAAGATGTATTGGCCTGTGGGAGGATTTTGAAACCGTTGGCCATCATGAATCCCGTCATACGACACAGCTTAATGAGCAAGTGACAACAAGAAGCTCTTAATTTTCGTAACTGTTAAAAAATAATGGGAATTCGCTAACTACAATCTAGTCCTCACACAGGCTATCATCTGACAATAACGATCTAGTTATAATTACACTTATTCTAAATAGCATATGAGTACATTTTCGAGGAGACATAGGGCCTTTACCCCATTAACACATTATGCAGCAGCGTGGAATAGCCATGAGGTCCTGGACGCCTTGTCACGGATCGCGCGGCTACCCCCCTCGGAGGTTCGAGTCCTCCCTCGGGCATTGGTGTATGTGTGTTGTCTTTAGCTTAAGTCAGTTTCAGTTAGATTAAGTAGTGCGAAAGCTTAGGGACTGATGACCTCAGCAGTTTGGTCCCATAAGACCTTGCCACAAATTTCCATCTTCCACTATGTACTAGAAAGTTTATTTGTTTTAACAGCAAACTGTAGAAATTATTGTATGTTTTTATGTGGAAGTGAGGAGAAAAGACATTTTAAAGCAGGAGGATATTTTAAAGCAGAAAGATTACTAACCCTTTCGATATACTGCTGCTGGTACGATGTTTTAAAAAACCACTCTTATCTGCCCCAATTCCTTTAATTGTGCTTGGTCTGCAATACGGTTTTAATAAAAACATTCTATTAATTTACAAATTCCATACTCCAGATAATTTCCATATTTTGAACAATATGATTTGCATGTTTCTAACTTTGTTCACTTGTAAAATGTGCAGCAATAACGGAAGTCTGTAGTTAGTTCACACAGTGACCACTATGACCACTATGTATAATTGTAAAACATTCTTCATTGTTTTTTATTTAAACCACCTTTTTGGTTTACATACGTAACTTTTAAAAAAGTTAAAATTATAAGCAGCAGAACAAAATTAATATCTTTTCTCAACGCATCACCCATATAAAATGGACGCTGCAGATTGGTAAGAGCAGACTGAAGCCAGCGGTATTATAGCTGCAGACACCAGCCTCAGTGTGAACTCAGCCTTTGACATGAATAGTCTAGTTGGGACGACGTTCATGTGTAAGAGATTTTAATGTTTTAAGTTAGATTTCCTTTTATTTATTTTGTGATTGACTCACATTTAAATCTTATACACCTGTATATTTAACAACGTCTGCATTTACCTTTTTGTAACTGGTTCTTTATATGCTCTTTAGCACTGAAGAGAGCCACACACAGATCGACATCTGGATACGGAATTAAAATTTCCAGGGACTGATTGCTGCTCTCTTCACTGTTTGAAATAATTATAGAAATATGGTTGCGCGATTTTTCCCATGAACAGTCGACCTCAAGGTGGGTTGTATTGCCTCGTGTGTCTTAGTGATACAGATATCCGTACCACACTAGCACACAGAACAGATGGGTGTCTGCTGAGAGGTCAGATGAACATGTGGCTCTTTATGAGGGGCACCAGCATTTTCAGTAGTTGCAAAGGCCACAATCTGAATGGCTGATGATCAGGCATTGAATTATTAGCCAATATGAGCTCCCTGTGCTGGTACTCCATAAGGCTGAAAGCAAGGACCAAATGCAGTCGTTGTTTCTACCCAGGACGTGCAGTTCTATTGTATATTTAAATAATAATGGCACTCTCCTGAGTAAACTATTCCGGATGTAAAGAAGACTCACATTCGGATCTCCCTGGAAGATATCGTCATCAGGGAAAGCAAAACCAACGTCCTACGGTTCGTAGCGTGGAATCTTAGACGTCTTAATCAGGTAATTACGTTAATAAATTAGAAATGTATAGGTTAACGTTAGATGTAGTACGCGTTAGTGAAGATAAGTGACAAGAGAACAGAACTTCTGGTCAGGGTTATAAACACAAAATCAAACACGGGAAATGAAAAGGTAGATATAATAATATATAAGAGAATTAACAATGTGGATAAGCTGGTATGAACAACATAATGAACACACTACAGTAGCCAGGATTGACTAACACCCTGCACAGTAGTACAAGTTTATATACCAAATAGCACTGCCGATGATGAAGAGATTAGGAAATACCTGCATTAGAAATACAGCTTTGTGTGTCAGATAGCTCCCCAAATGACGAAGAGACTGAACAAATGTGCAATGAGATGCAGGAAATTTTTCGGATGGTTAAGAAAGAGGAATGTTTAATGGTACTGTTCGACTGGAATTTTATATTAGGAAAGGAAAATAAACGAAAAATAGTTGGGTAATATGGCGTTGGGGAAAGGAATCAAAGAAGAAACCACCTGGTACACTTTTGAGTAAACTTAATTTAATAATCAATAACACATGGCTTATGATGCACGTAAGAACACAATATATGTGGAAGATACTCGGATACACTTCAAAGCTTCAGACTGATTAAAAACAGTGCTACAATGAAAATGTAAATCGAATGAAAGGAGCCAATTCCTATCAATTATAATGTTTTGACTGCATATATCACAAATACAATTCAAAATTAGCTCTAGTTTTTATTTTACTCTGTTTTATTACGGTGAGATTACCATGTACAGATTTTTATGTTAAGTTTAGAATCAAATATTATAATGGTTTGTCAAAGTCATAATAACTAGTAACAAGTGATTATATTATTGTCCCTGGTCTTACTTGTGTGCAATATTTTGGATATAATCATTGTGATACCAATTTTGGTGACCTTTTTGTCACCCTCCTCTTCAACTTCAGTGACTTTATTAATGAATGTACTAATTTTTGCATTGTTTCCGGATAACTACCAGTTGTTCAAGTTTACTGCTATTGAAATGAACACAAATGCCACAAGTTTGTGTTACCAGTGCTGACACATTTTGCTATGTGTGTGGAGAAGCTACATTTGCTTCACAAAAACAGCAAATAACTCCACTGATTAAATAAACTTAAAGTTGTTATACCGGTAGCAAAATTGGTGATCAGGATAAACCTTGTGCTCCACATGTGATCTGCAACACTTGTGCTAGCATAAAATCACCAATTGGAAGCATGGGGAACGACGATCAATGCCCTTTACAGTGTCCACGATCTGGCATGAACTAACTAACCACGGCAGTGACGGCTACTTTTGTATGGTTCCACCTATCAAGAAGGGAATATCTAAGAAGAAGAAGCGGACAGGGATCTATCGTAACATTCGATCTGCCATACATTGAATTCTACATGGGGAAGGCTTGCCAATACCTGAACCATTGACAGAGTACGAGATTACTTCTGATGGTGATTCAGAATGTCCTGAACCATGTTCATCACAAGATCTGGAGTAACTTACAAATATACAATCTACTGATGATCCACAAAAAGTGCCTCAAAATGAGTTAAGTGATCTCATCATAGATTTTGAGCTCTCTAAAGCTAAGGCTGAGATTTTAGCATCAAGATTGCAGCAGAGCAATTTTCTGAAAGGCAATGTAAATGTTTCACTCTACCACAGAAGATACTTCTAATTCAGTCCTTTTTTTAACATCCACGATAGTCTTGTGGCATGCATAGACACAAATGGTCTAATAAAGGATCTTAAAATTAATTACAACCGTGATGAGTGTAGACTCTTTATTGCTTCACCAAAGTTGAGCTTAAAAGCAGTTATTTTACATATTGGTAATGAGCGTCCAGTTGGGCATAGTTTGTACTTGAAAGAGTCATACCAAAACATGAAAATTTTACTAGAAGCCCTCAAGTATAATTACTCTCAATGGAAGATCTGTGGTGACTTCAAAGTGCTTGCACTGCTATTACGTATGCAGTTAGGGTATACTAAATATTACTGCTTTCTCTGTGAATGGGATAGCCGAACTCGTGCGTTTCATTACAAATAACATGAATGGCCCACCAGAAAATCTCTTCAAGCAGGTATAAAGGACATTAAGAGTGAACCTCTAGTAGACTCTACAATAAATCTGATCCTGATCTAGCATATCAAGTTGGGTCTTATGAGAAACTTCGTTAAGGGTATGAACAATGATGGTGACGCATTTAAGTACTTAAAGCAAAAATCCTTAATTAATTTAGGCCAAAGTAAAGGAGAAAAATGGTTCAAATGGCTCTGAGCACTATGGGACTCAACTGCTGTGGTCATCAGTCCCCTAGAACTTAGAACTACTTAAACCTAACTAACCTAAGGACATCACACACATCCATGCCCAAGGCAGGATTCGAACCAGCGACCGAAGCAGTCGCACGGTTCCGGACTGCGCGCCTAGAAACGCGAGACCACCGCCGCCGGCTAAGTAAAGGAGAGCATCTTTCTAGGCCCACAGATTCGAGAGGTTTTCGGAGACCAAACTTTTGATGGAATCATACATGGAGATGAGAAGCATGCATGGGAATGTTTTAAGACAGTCTGTTTACAGTTCTTAGGGAACAAATGATCAATAAATTACAAGATTGTAGATAATATGTTGTCATCTCATGAAAAATTTAGTTGCAACATGTCACTGAAAATGCATTTACTACATAGTCATATTGACTTCTTCCCCACGACTGTGGTGCTGTAGGTTATGAACATGGGGAGAGATTTCATCAAGATATTGCCACATTTTAGAAGAGGTATGCGGGAAAGTGGAGCCCTACTATTTTAGCAGATTACTGCTGGACTGTCATAAGGGATGTTCCCGAGTATGTGTATAAACATCAGGCCAAGCTAAAACGGTCATTTTCGGAATTTATCTCTGAACAAAATATGTAATTCTATATACTGTACATATGGACATAAAACATTTGTAATCCTTTATGTACATTTGTGACCAGTTAATTTACATATTTTCTCTCGTGTTTTACATCGTTCTGGTACAAAGTAGACTTACAAAGTATTTTCTTTCATATAATATTATCTTCATTTCTCCTTAATATTTTGCTTTTGTACTACCAAAATGGCACTGAAATTTATCAAAGCTTAACACATAACATAATTCAAGAAATTATTTACTTCCGATTTGTTATGCTGAATCTTGGAACATTTATGCATATTTAGTTAGGGTATTATTTATACAAAAATGAAGATTACTTTTAAAAAAACTATAGTTAAATACTTATGAAGCTCAATTTGTATTCTTTTAACTGAAATAAACATGACTAACTCAAAATTATGCAATTTACAAACTTTCACTTCAAATTTTTTGTTCAGTGTTATATAATGCTAAGAGGCACATTTTAAAAACCTGGATTTTAAACTTTAAGACAGTTCCAGGGACAGATTCTGTGGCTACAATTGGTTATGAACTACAAGTTGAAACTCAAGAAATTTCAAAAAGGTAATAAATTAAGGATATGCGATTTGTACAAGTCGGAAGAACCAGAGACTGCTGAGAGTTTTAAAAGGAGCGCTGGGCAATGTTTGAAACATTGGAAACGAAGACATAGAAGACGAATGAGACCTGAAGCAGAGAAAGCAGCAGAGGATCAAACAAGTAGAAAGACAAGACTCAATTGAAATACTTCGATATCTATCAAGATATAATACTTAATTAACGAAATAACAAAATATATAAATGTAGCAAATGGAGCAGGCAAAAGTGAATAGATAAATGTAAAAAAAAAAAAAAAAACAAGAGTGATGGAAACTCCAAAACGACTGAGTAGAAACTGCTAGAGGACTGATACAAGAATGTAGAACCATTTATAACTAGAGGAGAGATGGATGCCACTTCCGTCCTCTAGCCTTGTCCGCCACACACTTCAAAGATAACTTGACACAGACTTGCTTGTGGTTTGTCAGAGATTCGTCAAAGACGATAACCTCCTGACAGTCGAAGATGTATGTAAGTCTGCTGCCTTTCGTGGCCGTTGTCACTGAAGTTAAAATCGTCTGGGTTATTAGGCCGCGTCATGTTTCTTCTAAAACGTTCGACGTTTCGACCCCTCTGCTGTGTTCTAGCAGTATTGGACACCAAACGATCCTGAGGAAGATCCCAGCAGAGGGGTCGAAACGTCGAACATTTTAGAAGAAACATGACGCGGCCTAATAACCCAGAAGATTTTAGCTTCAGTTGAAGATTTGTCGGTCACAAGGGACGTAACGCTTCATGACCCAGTGAGCTTTGAAAGAGTGAAAGAAACTCAGTGTCAGTGACACAAATTTTTAATGAAAGAAAGGAAACAGACTCCTTTCCTTTCTATGTGTACAGTGCGCTGAACGTTGTTGTTAGGGAAACTACTGTTAGCAGAGACCAATGTGTCTGCTACATTTGTGAGTCGTAGTTGGGAGGGAAGTAAAGGAGCAAGGGCTGACTTACTTTGCTGTGAATAGCTGGTGAAATCGCCGCCTTGCCAGAGAGGCCATAGCGGTCAGCCCGGCCGCTGGCAGGCAATGCAACATTTAACACGCCTCCCCGCGGGAAGGCAGGAGCCCGGGGCCTGTTGGCGACGCTGTTGCTTTATAAATCGAATCCTTGTTTACGGGCGCGTTTAATGGCGCGGCAAAGGGGCGCAACCCCTGAGGCGGCCGGGCTTGTTCCTGGGAAACGGCCACGCGGCCAGAGTGGGCGCCCGACTTACGACGCCTCTGGGAATCCCCGGCCACCGGCCGACGGGCGCTGGCCGCTGAGGCGGCGCCCGTTAGCCGCGCCGTATCGACGCCTCTCCTCTTGTGTGCACCGCCTCTTATAACGGGCCTATCCAGGAGGCATTTCCCTCAGCTGCAGTAGGTATCCACCCGTTATAGGCTGTACGTGAGGTTTTCTCACTCTTCGGTTGTTGCTCTCCCTGCTGTTCAGATTGTGAGCAACGGCCCAAGTCACAGTCACCAAGTGTCAGAACATGTACATGTCACTTTAGTCGAGGCCTCTAACAAAGTGAGAGGCACTGAATTATTATTACTCCGTACATATCATTGCACGCGCCAGATCTATTCGTAGTGACTGAGTGGAAAACCTATTATCGCCTAATTTACAGTCATCGTCCTAATAGGAGCTCCACCGGAAGGACAAGGCGATTTTGGCCGTTATTGGCAGGCAGGTAGGCGATGCCATACATACAAAACGATAACACTGTCACCTTTTAACGACTAACGTTTATTGCGCTACATGGCCACAAAATGCAAGTGTTAGTGCGGCGTTGGACCTTCGTGGTTGTGGAAAAAAAGCGCCCGGACATGCCACCATGGAGTTGCACAGGTCTCGGATTTTGCCGCGTTATACTCCACCTCATGCTGGTAGCATGTCAGCTGTTACTGGTCGTTGGAGGCTCCATGGCACCCCATAATCTTGGAGATATCTGGTGAGGCGTCTGTCTATGGCGGAGTATCTACAGCTTGTAATGGTACTCGAATTACGTAACCATTACGGTCTCTCAAGTCAACGTCTCCATACCAGCAATACTCTACTATGTTTCTGTCAGAAGTGTAACTTAAATTCGGGGTGCTGATTACTTTTTACATCACCATTGTCTTATCCTGCAAAAGTTTAATCTTCAAGAATGGATTCTGAAACACATCTAAAAATCTTTTGAATATCGCAGAATAACACCTAGGCCTCTTTGCATTCGAGCTTGGAATCATCAATAGATTTTCGACGATTGAGTAATGAGTTCACAACGAGGCCAGCGAGGGTAACACGAAAACATGAGTGCATGGTTTATCCATTATTTAAAGAAATGACTTTAATAACTGTGCTCTAATGACACCTGTCACATAATATAACTTTGTTGTTGGCCGAAAATATTTAGCAGCGTGAGCCACACTACAATCATAATTAGTTTTTGACCTTTGTTGTGGTTGGGTTGTTAGAATATGCAAGTAATGCTAGGGAGGTGGCAGTGATATTTTGGTGAGCACTGTCGTGTCGAAATAGAGAGCAAAAGCATGAGAGTTCATGAAGGCGCAGGCATTAGTTACAGGATTTCCTGAACGTCTGTATAACTGTCATGGAGCCTTCTAGGAACACTAGCAGTGAGCCAGCACCCAAGGATATCACCCCCTGCACCAACACACCAGCCTTGTGGGACATATGGTGACTGACCACAAGCTGCTTCTTGTAATTACCCCATTATAATCCTCCATATCTCCTCCTGGGCTTGTTTCTCTCACTAGTGGGTTGGGATTCACACTTGCACTCAACTACACTCCTGGAAATTGAAATAAGAGCACCGTGAATTCATCGTCCCAGGAAGGGAAAACTTTATTGACACATTCCTGGGGTCAGATACATCACATGATCAAACTGACAGACCCACAGGCACATAGACACAGGCAAAAGAGCATGCACAATGTCGGCATTAGTACAGTGTATATCCACCTTTCGCAGCAATGCAGGCTGCTATTCTCCCATGGAGACGATCGTAGAGATGCTGGATGTAGTCCACTGGAACGGCTTGCCATGCCATTTCCACCTGGCGCCTCAGTTGGACCAGCGTTCGTGCTGGACGTGCAGACCGCGTGAGACGACGCTTCATCCAGTCCCAAACATGCTCCATGGGGGACAGATACGTAGATCTTGCTGGCCAGGGCAGTTGACTTACACCTTCTAGAGCACGTTGGGTGGCACGGGATACATGCGGACGTGCATTGTCCTGTTGGAACAGTAAGTTCCCTTGCCGGTCTAGGAATGGTAGAACGATGGGTTCGATGACGGTTTGGATGTACCGTGCACTATTCAGTGTCCCCTCGATGATCACCAGAGGTGTACGGCCAGTGTAGGAGATCGCTCCCCACACCATGATGCCGGGTGTTGGCCCTGTGTGCCTCGGTCGTATGCAGTCCTGATTGTGGTTCTCACCTGCACGGCGCCAAACACGCATACGACCATCATTGGCACCAAGGCAGAAGCGACTCTCATCGCTGAAGACGACAAGTCTCCATTCGTCCCTCCATTCACGCCTGTCGCGACACCACTGGAGGCGGGCTGCACGATGTTGGGGCGTGAGCGGAGGACGGCTTAATGGTGTGCAGGACCGTAGCCCAGCTTCATGGAGACGGTTGCGAATGGTCCTCGCCGATACCCCAGGAGCAACAGTGTCCCTAATTTGCTGGGAAGTGGCGGTGCGGTCCCCTACGGCACTGCGTAGGATCCTACGGTCTTGGCGTGCATCCGTGCGTCGTTGCGGTCCGGTCCCAGGTGGACGGGCACGTGCATCTTCCGCCGACCACTGGCGACAACATCGATGTACTGTGGAGACCTCAGGCCCCACGTGTTGAGCAATTCGGCTGTACGTCCACCCGGCCTCCCGCATGCCCACTATACGCTCTCGCTCAAAGTCCGTCAACTGCACATACGGTTCACGTCCACGCTGTCGCGGCATGCTACCAGTGTTAAAGACTGCGATGGAGCTCCGTATGCCACGGAAAACTGGCTGACACTGACGGCGGCGGTGCACAAATGCTGAGCAGCTAGCGCCATTCGACGGCCAACACCGCGGTTCCTGGTGTGTCCGCTGTGCCGTCCGTGTGATCATTGCTTGTACAGCCCTCTCGCAGTGCCCGGAGCAAGTATGGTGGGTCTGACACACCGGTGTCAATGTGTTCTTTTTTCCATTTCCAGGAGTGTATTTCTACCATGTTGGTGGCGCAGGCTGTGTTTAAGGCATGTTGCCACTTTTGTAGCTTACAAGCTACCCTAAACAGCTTTCCAACACTCCTACAGCCCTATCTTAGAAGAGAGAGTGGTACTGTTCATCCGGTTTTACTAAGAAAGAGTCTTATAAAGGAAATATAAGTTTTTCATTTGCAAAGAATCAACAGAATGTGCTATTAGCGATGTTAGTGTTAATTATGAATGGTATTAGTGTCTTAAAAACATAAGAAAGGTACTGTTTTACACGCTCCAGGTACACAGTGTGAAACAAAACTCCTCTTTAAAGCTTTCAAAAGTTGTTCAGAAATAACTTAAAAATATTTTGGCAGAAAGGACCAATGTTCCTCATTCAGCTTGTTATAGAGATTTTCCATTTCGTATGGTTTATTGCCCAACTTAGCTTTGTATGCACTGCATGTCTGTCTTTCCATTCATTTACTGCATCAGCTGTTGACAGCAGTAATGCCCACTTACATTGTGACCATTAAGTTTACATTCAGTGCTGTTCGGTTCTGGAAAGGGTGTTGTTTTCAGCCGGCCATGGTGGCCGAGCGTTTCTAGGCACTACAGTCTGGAACCGCGCGACCGCTACGGTCGCAGGTTCGAATCCTGCCTCTGGCATGGATGTGTGTGATGTCCTTAGGTTAGTTAGGTTAAAGTAGTTTTAAATACTAGGAGACTGATGACCTCAGAAGTTAAGTCCCATAGTCCTCAGAGCCATTTGAAATATTTTTTGTTGTTTTCAGGCAGCATTAGTTGTGTCTTGGCAGTGATACAAAGCAATAATACGGATTTGATTAGTGATGAAGAGATGGCCGACATGCGCCTTTTGAATGGAATGAAAGAGTGGCACAGTGATGCTGTGTTGAGCTGTTCCTGCAGCAGCAGCAACAACAACATCACAGTACATTTGCGTCTGAGCGTTGTCGAATTATTCAGTGTTGTGTGTGGTACAATTTGTTTTTCCACAGCACAGGCATCTTCACTGCTATGATGGTATGTTCACATGTACAATACTGTCATCAATAAGAATCGCAATAAATCATAAATAACTCACCTGCATTATTCTATAACGAGCTGTCAGATACACTGCAACCATTACATCAAAATGCTGGGAATATATTACTAACAACCGCTGAAAGATATACAGTGGGGTAGGGCAATAGCCTACATAGCAATCTGTTTCACAGCGAAATATGTAACGTCAGCCAGGACAGGGAGTCCATCATTAGTGTTTCATGTATGTACTTTAACTTTTCCTGATCATTAAAAACCTCGAGTGTCAACACTTTCTTGTGAGCGGTTTGGAGTGTACAGAGACCCTTGCGCCTTATTACGTTGTATTATAAATTGAAAAATCAGCTAAGAAAATTTTAGAAACATATGCTGCAATTCATCTGTGGAAAGGAACAGTAAGGCAAGAGAGATAGTTATGGAAGGAATTACCTGCGTAAAATAAGAAAACCAATAAGGCATTGACAGGAACAAAAAGGGAGGAAGAAAAGATATCCAGAAAAGTGCTGAAGAAATTTAGTAACAACAGGGTTATCAACATAAAGCTGACAAGAGTAACACCATAGTAGTAAGAAGTGGGAAAATACAAAAATAAAATCTTAACAGTTCCAGAACACAACAAAATAGTAACGCTAAGCAATGCTCTAACACAAAGGTACCATAAGGATGCATATGCACTTCAAGAAACCGTTTGAGATTTACTCAAAGGTCAGAAAGGGAAATGGTTAAAAAGTAAAAATCCCAAGATACCCACCCTAAACTACTTAGCAATCATCCACAAGCAGCGTATGCCAGTATGCTAGTTGTAAATCTAACAAATTTACCTTCACATTATCTATCCAGGAGTAATGTATGTACACAAATAACCGAAATATGGACAACACCGAGGAGCTAATACAGAAGAACAAGAACACCAACATACCTGCAACAGCCACACATCATTCAACATCACATCTATGTAAACAAAATTCTCAAAGCAGAAAACATCAACATCAGCAAACGACAATCAGAATAGCATAAAGGCATTCCATAATTCCGAGAAATAACAAATCTTCTAAAACTAATCGCAGAACATCTCATTTGACAACCAACTCAAGTTGTAAGATGGACTTCGGCAGGGGTTACCAGTTAGCGACTCATAGCAAACTTCCTTAAACACAGTGACAAGAAAATATTTGAAACTATAGTAAGATACAAACAATACTGTGTACTGTGTATCTGACATCCTATGCCTTCTAGATGAGTCACAGAGTGGCATCCAACAGCTCCACAAAGATGTAAACACTCCCTATCCAAAAGTAATATTCACCACAGGAACTGAAAATAACAAACATTAGATTTCCTTCACTGCAGATACAACAACCAACATCAGTTTCTCATATTTACGGATGTCACTACAGCCAGTTCAGCCATACACATAAATTAAAACGATCAAATTGTGCCCACCAAACCAGGTCTTATACACACCACACAGACTTAATAAAACTTTACTCAGTGAAGACAAATACGAAAATGAGGAGAGTCAAACAAATAGCTCTATGGAATGGATGCGATAGTAACATTATAGACAAATGAAGTCGCAAAATGTGTTGAAATAATCAGCAACCAGTTGCACAAAAAAATTTAATTCCCTTACTGCTTTCAGGCATCTAGTGCCTTTCTTCAATAGGTTATAATTACATCATTATTTGCGAACTTCAAAAGTAAGAAGTATGCAGCATATTACTGTGATCATGTGGTTGATAGCGCCTGTACAAAAATTGTATATGAAACCTGACAACATGTGAATGTGTAATTCTCGCCTGGAATTAATCAGCTACTTATACAGTGCATATGAAGCTAATGGAATAGATTGCAAGCACACTAATAAAGATGTATTTGTGAAGTTTGGGTAACTTATTCATTAATTATTGCAAAATTCGTGATCAGAACGTACGAAAAAAGTACATCTTTATGTCAAAATCCCGCCATTTGATTATTTTCTCAAATTTCGAAAAAATTGTAGAATTAATCTGCACACAATATCCTAAAGATTAAGATTTTTTTTAAATTTCAAATAAGATTAGCAGACTGGAGTACTTCAGAAACGGATACACGTCATTTTAGATACAGTTAATTCCAGTGACTAGGGAATTTCTTCAAACAATCGGAAAATATTATCGAAGAATCAATAAATGGCTTACTGAGGAGAATGTACCCAAAAGTTGCTTGTGCTACACCTCTCACACGTATCTGCCCTTGCTATCTTCGGATTTGTGTGGGAGATATTCTTTTTCGAAAGTCAAATTTCGTAGCTGTTAGGTTGGCACTTTTGCCAATGATTTTAGAACATTCGAAGACATATAATCTGTGCCTTCTGCTTTACTTGATTGCATGTCGTTCTATACTCGTGAAAGTCTGACTCTACTGCTGTATCTTCTGAGTGAAGCTGCTCTATCAACATCCTAGTAGCCCGTCTTTGTCTTCCAAGTATAGTTCCTTTTCTTCTTTGGTACGTCAGGAGTCAATTTCTCTCCTTTATAGAAGCCTTCAACGTGATATTTGCACCTATCCACTAGTTAAAATGTGTTTAATAGTGGACTTGCTGTTGCGGTCCTTATGTTGATTCTTTGCTTTTTATTTTACCGAATTCCTTTATTTCCTTTTTCTATACTGAATCTGTTGTTGAGACGAACAGTCACGACGACCATTCATTTTGGACATCTTCTCATTCTTTCTACAGAATTTGGCCTTCAATTCCGTGCACTTCCTATTTATTTCATTCCTAAGTGACTCATTTGGTGAAATTCAGTTACTCTCACCCGTATCCAGCCATGAGTACCAGTTCATTGGTTGAATACCAATGCCATTCCCAATGACTGTGATAACGCAATAGTTGAGACGCGCCTCGCCATCAGACAAGTTAGACTTCTTTTATTTCCGACCTTTGTCTCTTTCATCCGAAATGTACGGTGAAGTCGAACAAAATATGAAACATTGTGCATCACTAACAAGCATTAGCTACACTGCATGACGGACAAGACATCGAATTTATACTGCATACTCATAAACAAATATAGTTATACATTCACTAGGTTTCCATAGGATTCTTGGGGGACTTAACTTGTAAATAAAATGTAGTTTCCTTCACCCAGTATAGACCGTTCTCGCGAGGTTTCGTTAATTACTAGCCCAATGTTGTATTTGGAAATTCCCTTAAAAATATTTTCTATTTTGACTAATTTCGTCCAACTGTTGACCTGTCTGGTATTTCCCTGCAACGTCTCTGACTTTCTGTTAGGCAGTACTCGAATATCATTGAACGAAAAAACCTCTAAGCACTACACATATACTCCTGATCACATATCTTGATACACATGTACAGAAACAACTTATACACAGAACTTTAAACTTCTATGTGTGAAAATGGTAAAGATTGCTCCAGAAATACATTGAAATACTTCCAACAATCCTGTTCCGTACAGGGCTTTTATACATGTCCCTGGGACATCACGTAAATGTCGTAATTGGTAAGCCCTTCTCATTTAGTTATAAATGGGAACGCCTCTTCCAGCTACCATCTACGCTGGTTATTGGCCAAACAGAAATGCGACTCTATAACAGGCAACGAAGCTATTAGCGGACTTGTTTCGTCCAACAGGTGGCCTTGTGTATCAATATCCACTGTTAACACCTTTGAATGTTCAGCCTCTTTCCGTGACCACAATGCATTCCGATATTACAAAATGGTATTCACTTTATTATTAAACTGAATATAGTGTTTGCATGAATATGTGTTACGGTTTTGCCAAGACCCTGAGGAGAGAATGTGGATTAAGAAATGAACCATTTAGGGTGCTGTTTCTAAAACAGGTAAGAGAGGGTGTTGTATCTTCAGAGTGGTGTATCTAGGACATATGTTGTTCACTGTTCGGTGTTCCTAACTAATGATAGATTTTCGAATCACTTGGAGGAATTCGCACTTTTGATCGCCATGAACCACATGAACCAATTCTGGCAATTTCTGACGTTTTAGTTGCGTATACGGCAGCACAGACACAAGATGAAAGTTACCTGGAACAGTGAGTAGCAAAATATATTACTCAGCTTTGGTAATGCTGTTTACAGCAATTGTAGAATACAAGTTTAGCCTATCTGCCCTGTGATTAGTACTGTTCCACGGACACAAACTAAATAACGGTGTCTGAACTAAAGTCGGAAGAAAACTGCAGACCGGAGTGGCCGAGTGGTTCTAGGCGCTACAGTGAGGAACCGAGCGACCGCTACGGTCGCAGGTTCGAACCCTGCCTCGGGCATGGATGTGTGTGATGTCCTTAGGTTAGTTAGGTTTAAGTAGTTCTTAGTTCTAGAGGACCTCAGAAGTTAAGTCCCATACTGCTCAGAGGTATTTGAACCATTTCAAGAAAACTAATCTTCTGTCTTGATATATTATTCGAAGAAAAGTACGTAGTTAAATCTCTAGGCAAGCTGTCCGTGTCCATACATAATAATTCTATTCACTCTTCTGTTTCTAGTGAAGACTGACCTGTCTATCGACCACTGTTTCTATCTCACTTGACTACTTCAAGACTTGAAAACACGATAAACATTCTGTAGGATCTCCCTAGCGAGATTCGGACTAACTTACAACTTGCAACTGAAAACTTCAGCACGTGCACTGTTACCCAACTGCGCGTCTCTCTTCCTCGTGGCGCTGCCTATCCAGGGGTGTGTGATTCTCGTGGGCAACGTGACTGGTTTGCACGCAGAGATCTTTCTACTGCAGTCGGATGTCAACGGTGCTTCTGGTATCAACTGTAGCAAACTCCTCTTGTGTGTTATCTCAGTAGACCCACAAACAAAGTACTAACAAGATTTGCTCGAATGTGCCACTTTCAAATTTAAATACAAAATTTGTTCCTAGTTACGTGATCATCTTGAGCCGTGCACCATTTTTTTACATTTGGAAAAACCTTACTTTTCCGGACAAATTTTTGTAATTTGCCAAGAAGAAAAATGCCATGACTTAAAATGGAATAAGGAAATATATTTAACTTCTGTTACATGGCCCACTAGAATAGGAACTCTAAGGAATGTAGTAAGGTAAGGCACTGTCTACTGCCACTGTTCATATTTCTGTATCACTCTGTCATACGCCTCACGAAAACATGTTTCCATGCTTGGACCTTCCTTATTTTGCTTATGAACAAAAATTTCATTTCGCGTGATTGAGATAAATGTAACACACTGTGTAACAGAGAATCATTTCATTATACACGATGTGAGCGGATGGCTTGTATATAAACGTTATACAAAGTGTAAAATGGGTTGGTCCAGGGCCTAACCTAGGGTAGGGGGGGGGGGCGAAGGGGCAAAGGAGGCAGCTGCCCCAGGTGGAAAATTTTGGGAGGCGCCTTAATGTTGCATTCATACTATTGTGACTTCCTACGACACAGTTCTATGGAATGAAATGTTCAAATTATGATACAATACATACAGTACTAGTGTCTTTTTGAGTTCCACTAGTTCCACTACAAGTCTACGTTACTACACTGCCAATTTGTTGAAAAACCGTTCCATAATCAAATCCTGGCTGCGCCACTGAAGTGCGATAGTAATTCAAGAAACCACTAACGTCGCTCTGCAGCCTTATTGCACCAGACGTCACGCAGCTGGCAGCAATGACCACAATACTGACTCAAGCAGTGTATTAAGCTATCTGTTCTAAAAGTCAATTCAGAATATTAATACCACTATTAAGTTATTAGGAAATTATTGCGTGAATGAAAATATTTTAATAACAATGTGCATCAACTAAGTTAAATTAAATAATTTAATTGTATTTCCTGCAATACGAGAAAACTACCCTGAATTTCGGCTGTCGACATACATTTTCCAGCTTTGTGTTCCTTAAATCGGCGTCATCAACCGAAAATCGGGTAAGATGTCAAGACCGCTTGTCAGGGAATAGTTTCGCACTAAAGCTCTCAGACATGATGAGCACGCAGCATACTGTCTGCCGTCGCCATTTATTGTTGGGGTGCGACGGCGTTACATGGGGTAAAATTGTTTTCTGTTATATTGATCTCTATTGTTCTTCTGTAGTGTATTTAAATTTGTTTAATAATTTATATAATAATGTGTGGTCGAAAACGGAGTAGTGGGTCGACATGTAGAAAAATAGCAGAAGAGAAGAAGAAAAAAATCAATGAGATGTTATCTCAGACACGAAAATTGGATTCCTTTTTCACAAAGCCTGCTCTCAGTACAGGAAACAAAACATCAGGTAAGATTACATAGTATAAATTGAATTTAGGGTATTTTGTGTAATGGACAATGTTGTAAAGCAGACTTTACTAAAAACAAGCAAACCAATTGCGAAATTGTAACTTAATCCCAGTCAGAGATCTTCAGATTATCGGTAATGTCTCCAGACTGGAAAGTCGTCTTGCACTTTCAAATAAAAATGGCCACCATTCAGTAATGGTGCAAGGTAATTTTTTGAAGCTGTTTTGAACTTCTCAGTTATAGGGTAATCACATAAAAAATCTAAATATTTTAAAATATTCAAACAATCCTCACTGGACCACTTCATATGGATTGACTCAGTGATCAGACCCTTACAGTTATTGTAACACTACCATAATAGAGAAGGATGTAAAAAAATTATTCAAAGACAGTAAATCTCTCAAGTTCATCATGGATTATATATTTTTTGGTCTCAAGTGAAACGGAAGAGGGGCCCGAGTACTTAGGTAATAGATGACACTATGAAGAAAGGTGAAACACTACTTAGTGGATCATCAGCTAGTGTTCAGCAAAAGGATGAAACTTCTGAGTTTGAGATTGATTTGAATGATCCTGGTACATGGCCGGAAAGGTTTTCTGACTCCGATAGATGTAACATTATAAATATGAGAGCAGAAATCGATCGTGGTCCTGACATCAGTAAGAGCTATAGAGAAGGTCGCAATTTAAGTAAAGATTGACAACTGGAAAAGGCTTACTGATAAATTGCCTGCCCATGAAAATTTACTAAACGATAAATTTCATTTCTGCTCTTGGAAGACTCTAGAGTATTTTTTCTGATGTGGAGGCAATTACAGAGAGCTAATAGACCAGATTTTAGGTTCCCCACATTTTGGAATCTTATCACTTGCTACAGATTTTACATATAATTTCAAATCTTCACGAAACTTTACCCACTGACGTCTTAAATTTTTGCATAGTTGCTACAAACTGCATTCATGATGCATTTTGCATACAGTATTCACATATACCACTGAATGAACCAGAAATATTACATCATTTTAACACTCAGTTCATTTGTTACGCCCTCATAAATAGTGAAAAACTACATCATGGAAGACCTTTAAATTTATTATTACTCTGATCTTGACTCTATTCGCAACAATTTTCACTGAGAGTATGATCATTTGCCACTGAATGTACCTACAAATATGTACGATTGTACGGCGCATAATTCAGGAGATAGGATGTCAAATACTTAGATGCGAGAAAAAACTGCAGGACCATATATGACGTTTTAATTTATTACGTCTTTGCTACTAATTCTATGCGCATAACATTTCTTAGACAGCATTCACTTACGCCGCTGTATGTATATAGGAAAATTATGATTTTACAACACGTATTTCATGAGATGTGATGTTATAAACTCAGAGATGGGTGAAAAATGACAGCATTAAACATTACGTTTAAATTTATTGCATCTTAGCTGCTAACACTATTCACAACGCATTTCACAGACTGCATGTACTTATACCACTGGATGCAAAATTATATTGTTGTACATGTCATAGCTGAGGAGATAAGTCATAGATGTTACACTGCATGAAACGGAAACTGCTGGGTGAAAATAGTTTGACTGTAGGTGACATATATGGCATGAAATATGTTAATTGTGTGTGAAATATGTCTTACATATGCATAAGCAAGCAAGGCCAGTGTTCAAATGTTTCAGATGGCTATGAGCACTGTCCTACGTTGCCTTCTAAACTATTGGATCAGATTCAACGAAAGTTGGGACAAATATCGATTAGTCTCTGAAACGAACCACTGCCTGAGTAAAAAGCACCTATTTTCCATATGGGTGGCAGTGGGAGTGAAAATGGATGACATAGAAGCATAACTCAGGAATTCCTCGATTTATTTGAACCAGTCTTGGATATAGATGACTCATTATATGCATTACTTGTGTAAAGATACTTTGTGGGTGACATACTCCAACCTATTGCACCCCCTGCCCCCTAAGAGGGTGAGGGAATGTGGATGAGAGACTGTAAAATTTAAAATATTCCATAACGACTGACGTTAATAATGAGTCCACAGGTTTTTGTGACATTGGCTCATTGGTGACAGTGCTGATGATATATTACCTCTAAGTGTTTGTGTTAGTGGATGGTGGGGTGGGGGGAGGGGGGAAGGGGAGGTGAGGTGACAGTGACATATCAGCCCATCTCTGCAACACTTGAGAAATTTCTACTAAAGTTGACACACATATCATTTGCAGTCATGAAAGCGAAGTTATTGTGACAGTAAGACCTCTGGTACTGCTACGACTGAGGGTGAAAGTGAAATGGGGAGAAATCAAAGCATAACCTGTACTGCCCGTATGGATTGGAGTGGGTATGAGAAGGGAGTGATGTATAAAAAATTTACAAAACCTTTTGCTGGTATTTTTTTCCATGCTTAGTTGCGTTACAATGCTTGAAAAGTAGTGATAGTTGTCTCTTATTTATGCTCTTCAGCGTTTTAACGAGGTCGTGAGAGTGAGCACTGTGGCAACCCAGTAGATTTATGAGCCTATTTTGGGATATAAGGTTATGCCAAATGGCTGAATACGGCTGATATTTTTAACGCTCTCTCTGTAGTAGTATAGTGCAGCCAACCACACATATAGGTTTGTAGGTTATGTTCACTGCTGATGTCTCTTCCAAACTTTTTGAGGAATTGATGTATTTTAGAATATTATCTCTCCTGAACAACAATAATATCCTCAGTAAATCACAGTTAGGATTTCAGAAGAGTTGCTCAACTGGGAAAGCCATTTAGATGTACAAAATTTCGGAAGAATGAAACAAACAGCACCAGTTAGTGTTTTCTTCGCTTTAACCAAGGCATTTGACTGTGTGAACCACAGTATTCTCCTAGACACATTGAAGTTTTATTGGATTGATGGTATATTCAAGCAATTGGCAATGCGACATGAACCAGAACACTGTGAGTTGCACTTAGTAATTCAACAAAAATTGCACCGAAATGTTGTGGTGACTGTGGAGACACTGCGTATGAGGTTCTTCAAGCCTCAATTTTAGGTCCACTATTGTCTATCGTACATGTGTAAATGATCCTCCATGTAATACACGAAAGCAGAATTAGTTCTTTTTGCAGATCACACTAATATTGTAGTGAATCCAATCAAAAATTCACAAACGGAAAAAATGGTAAACAATGTCCTTAGCAGCATAATTGACTCGTTTTCGGTGGGTGACCTCAGTCTCAATTTCAAATAGACACAACACACTCAGTTCTGCATATCTAGAGGCACTATACCAATGTTAAGTATAAAACGTCGTGACGAAATAATAAACAGGGTAGAAACTTGAAAACATTTAGATGTTAAGAAGAAATCACGTTTCGGAACTCTGGTAATAATTTTTTTTTCTCATGGTCACAGCCTCTCAGCTATCAGAATTGGGTATTAGTCTGGAATCAATTGCCAATGGAGAGATCATCAAGACACTTTTCCAGCTGCAGGGCAGATGCCTTTGGATATACGTTATGTGTCTTTAATGCAGTGGTTTCCATTGCTTCTGCAACTTCATGCCGATGATCATTGCTGGTTTTTTAGCCTTTTAGTGTCAGTTTCCAACTCCAAGGGGAGTGAGTGCCTTGAACTTCTGTCCACTCCTCTGGTCTCTTTGACAATGCCTTTGGCAGAATGAGGGTAACTTCTTATGGTGGAAATCTTCGACGCCAATGCTGATGATTTATTCAAAATTTAAGCAATGGCGGGTTTCGAAGCTGGGACGAAGGACGTTTTCATTACTAATCAAAGATGACTCTACTCCTACGAGATGGGTGAAAAATAAACAAATAGATAAACTTGAGTAGTGACAAATTAGTAAGTTGACATCTTTTACAAATTTTAATTCAATACCTTTATGTGGAATAATGCTGTGGAGTAAGACATCTTTAAGAAGGGAAATCCTTAAAAACTCAAAAAACTTGCTGTATGAATACATGTGTTCCTCACTCACAGTCATCTAGTAGATATCTGTTTAAAAATTTGTGCATAATCCACTGCAGTTCAAATGGATAAGTGATGTGCATATTTGCAATAGCTGAAAAAAAAGTACATTCAGTACTCCACGTTAAAAGTGATCTTAGCACTGAAAAGGGGCCACAGTGCTACTAGATTTTTCATCAGTTATCTGGGGATATAAAATGTCTGACAGATAGCAATGTAAATTTTGGAAAGGTATTGTTAAAAGTTTTTTCTTGACAACTCCTTTTATTCCCTGGTAGAATTTCTGTTATTATAGTGAGTAACAGGTGGTGGGTAGGAATTACTAACTCATACTTGTATGTTAAAAGAAAATAAATAACTATATAAATTTTAAAAAATTAGTTCTCAGCATTTAATCACCTTTACAAATTAATTTAAGAATTGAATGTAAAGTTACACATTCCGTATCATTTAGATTTATCGTGAAAAATGATCCATGGAACACGACACTAACTTCTAACTGTCTAACTATATTACACATGCGTCCACGGACGAAAAGCTAGTGTATTACACAAGTGTAGAATTTTCTTATGTAGCTCAGTGCTATCTGTGTTATAATTAGCTATTCACATGAGAAGAGTACGAATAGAGTCGAAACGCAAATATGAGTGTACGAGGGAATAGTGACGAACGAAAATACAAAAAGGAAACCAGCCTGAAATGTACCATTGTCACTCCTTGCCACTACATGGCATATTTATATCTGTTATAAAAATCAAACGTGCCTGTGATATGTGTTGAAGATGAGGGTGCCCCACAAGAAGTCGGAGCGTTAAAGCCACTATCGCTTCATGAGACCGACGTACCTCCTGTGTGTGCTACATCAGCAGATGGCCTACCGCACTCTCACATGCGCAGCGGGCCCCAGCCTCGTTCAAACACAGACTCGACGAGCGGCTGCCTCAGCTCCCTTCGGCTTCGCACGTCTGCCCCACGGACGGCAACAATTCGCTTAATTCGCCTCTTCCCTTTACAGCTCCGCAAATTTAATAATGCGAGTGTTACGAAATAATGAACCAAATTGATACAGTAACCCTTGTTTTGGTGTGTTAATTCCATCAGCGGGAAGCGTTCAAACGACCTTTCAATTATTCTAACTTGGTTTAGCAATAAACATGTTACCCCGTCTGTTTAAACTCTTGCCGGCGTTGGAGCCGCACGCTCGGTGCAGTTTTCACAGTTCTTTCACTCGATAGACCGTGAGCATCAGAGGCAGCATGTGTCATTCGTCAGCTGACACAGGCTACACAATTTACATATCACTGCCAAAAAAAATTTCCGAAACTGTTCCGTCCCTATTTTGACAGTGTTGAGTCATGATTAAAGACGAACACTCCACGCATCCAAAAATATGCATACTTTCATTCACTATAAAACTACAATACATTCAAGATGAAGTGAAAAATACATCAAAATAGACACTATGATTATCGTTTGCAGTTTAGCAATTCACTTCCCTTCCTGTACAGTTCAAAACTAACAACAAATCTAAATATATTTCTGTGAGGTTCCTGCAATTGTCACTCAAAACATTTTTGTAAGTAGGAAATTACTTATCTACATCTCAAGAATCTACAGGAGAAGTTTTAAAGGAACATATGTGCGATAGTGTCAGGTCGTGTTCTTCATTCATGATTTCACCGCCAAAATACGTTTGTCACTCAACAAAAGAATCTTTATTCTGCGTTCCACCTACATCACAAGAATCTACAGGAGCAGGTTTAAAGGAACATATCTGCGATAGTGTCAGGTCGTGTTCTTCGTTCATGATTTCACCGCAAAATACGTTTGTCACTGAACAAAAGAATCGTTGTTCTGCGTTCCGTTTTATGGTACTGCACGCTTCATCCTTTACGGCTACTTCTACTTTACCTTGGGCATGAGCCAACAACTAACACTGTGTGTGCCAGGGACAGACATGTTGTTCAAATTTTCTTACTGTAGAGTGCTACCTAGAAAACTTTGAGTCTCAATTAAATATACTTTTAAATGCTGCTAATGCATCTCGATACATACGGCATCATTTGTCGAGAAACTTTTTACTGCCTGAATTGAAACAAACATTCACGTTAGAAATAAATATTGAAGTATTAGTTTTAGTGCAATTAGCTACATATCAGTTTTATTTCGCACCAATCAAAATTGTCAGCGTAAGACATTGGAAATTCCAAACACATACACCTCCTCCCCCTCTCCCCCCTCACACACAGTAATGTTGGGTTTTCAAGTATTGATAGTAACTCAAGTAGACAATCTTTGCAAGCAGGGACTTTTAAAAACTCCTGTAGAGATCAAAATAACATTTTAATATTACTGATTTTATTTTACAGATTTGGGACCATTAAAACTGATATATTCCTAAATTTAACACATACCTGTTAGCTGAAGATTTCAAATTATTGACGTTGTAATTAGAGCGTAGTGCTTCTGAATCACGGTGAAGTTCATGAGCAAGACATTTAATGTCTTTTGTATTTCTGTACAACATTTTAATTGTCTCTGGCCTTCGGCATGTAGGGAGCAGCACCACGTACCAGTAAAAGAACTCTGCTTTTATTTAGATTTGTTGGCCACAGAATGCTTAAAACAGAAGAAGCATCTTCTCAGAAAAATATTTGTATGAGTAGAGACTTAAATAAGAGTAAAATAATTATTTTCCAGTGGTTACTGAAAGACAACAACTGATTAAACCTTCAGAGATCTGTCATCAGAGGAACTAACGGTTGTGGAGTTATTTGCTTGTTGCAGGAGTTTAAAGCACATTAGATTGGGTAATCAGGTCCATCCCCAGTTAATTTGTCAACACAGCAGCCGACTGCAGCAGTTGTTTCAATTGCATGTGCCCATATGTTTGAAGTTTCCTGGCCCTCGCGAATTTTATCCAATACTTGGTTAGCAAAAAAACAAATATCTTTACGTGCATAAATTTATTTTGACAAACCCATTAAGCAGGCCTAACTGATTGTGTCATTTTGTAACATAACTTCTCCTCAGCGTCGAGGGATCAGGGACAATATTCATGTATACAACTCCAGAAAACCCTAACGAGGTAGATTTCTGAGCTTCTCAAGTGGTATTCTTGCTTGTAAAAAAGAATCGCACAAACCCACTTAAAATTATTTTGCGGTGCTTAGGTACGGGACCAATAATAAATTACTGGATGTCGCGTATTGGAAATTCTTTTATTTTTCATGCTCTTGCAATATGGGAAGCAGATGCAACATGCTGTTTGACTTGAAACAAAAAAACGGTCATTCTAATTTAATTAATTATTTGAAGTAAATTTAGTGATGTTTTGCAAAGAACAACTGCAATAGGAAGTTATCCGAAAAAGAAAATCTTACCTCCTGACTACAAAAATCACACGTCACCATCTCTACATGTGATGCAATAAAATTTTTACCTTGCTTCCACTGTGCTGTGTGGCTTATTAACAGCAAGCTTACTCACTCAAACAGAAAAACACACAAATTTAACACTTACAAGGTCCATGTAAACACTGCGAAAATAGTATAGAATAATGATTTCAGTTTTATAAGAATTGAAATTGCTAATGAAGTTCGTTCAAATTCCCCAAGACCGATGTACAGGTATGTCATGCAACGTTAGCTGGTATACCTAACTTACAAGGGATACTCTCCGTCGCACGTCTCTCAGATTTAGTGGTAAAATGATTCAGACGATAGCCCGTCAGAAAGTATACACAGATCAAGCATTAAAACAGGAAGATCGTGTGCAGAACTGTGAAACATGAAGGAAAGTCGAAACAGTGTAAGGTCTACGGTCATGACGTGCAACATCGAGTGAGGTGGTAGGACTATGGCGTCATGGTTGTGTGGTAACGGTGTTGGAGTGTGAAGGGGGCAGATCCGTGCTAAAATCTCCTTCGTGCCTCCTTTTTTTTCCCGCATAATTATGAACTGTCCATCTGGTCACCGATGTGTCTGTTCGCTATATTCAAATTTATTTATGCGTTGTGGTGTAACGCCCATTTGCAATAGCAAAGTGTGCGGAAGAAACCTCCAGACGTACGTACATCCCATTTGACCTACACAAATATCACATGTTACGACTCTTTTGGTTTTCGTTTTGAAAGTTTTGACTTTTAAATTCTGTCTATTCAGCTTCTCGCCTGATCTAATTATTCATTACATTTGCTTGCTACTGTGATATATTCTCTCCACTTAACCCGTATTCTATAACTAATAAGTAGTATGAAAGTTGCCGAGGCCACAGAAGGAGAACTGATAGTCAGTTACGTAACGGACAGTTTATAATTCGGCGAAAGAAGAATGAAGCCCAACAACATGACCACAGAATTATGACTCCTTGACTATTCAGATTCAATCGATGCTGCACATTTTGCTCTTGGATCGCTCGCTGTTTCTTTTTTTTACTTTCTTTCAGACTTCAGTAACCCTTCTTCCAGTTTTCGTACTTGACAAAATTGCATTGTCAAGAAATCAACGGCTGCCTGTGGCTTTTGTTGATAAATGAATCTGTTAAGGGTGCGCTCTGTACAGACGGATGTCGGAAAATTTCTGTAAAAGTCCGATTATTCTATTGATATTGAGACGGTCACCCCACCCACTCCTCCCCCACCCCACCCACCCCTCCCCCTCCCCCTGGGCTTTTCCTGCCGGCAATCCTCATTCCTGAAACCGAAATAAGGACCATAAGAATAGAAAAAATGGCAACCATGAAGATATGCATTTAAACTGAAATGTATAGATAAGCATAATCGAAACAAAAATGCATTATACATGCATTATCCGGATTTCATCTCAAAAATGGTTAAAATAGGCAGATATGCACAGAAATAACTTGTAAAATGAATAAACCACACAACAAATTCTTAACCCACAATCTTTTTACTGTGTACGCGACCGGTTGTGAGACATTTAAAATTCCATCATCTGGTGTAAATTGTTATAAAGAACATGTTTATTACACAAGAATGGTAGATAAGTGTGTGATTAAAATCTCAAAACTAAAATAAATTAAAAGACATAACTGAAGATTACCTGCAAATTAAATCAGTTATTCATCTGAGCCCATTCTCAGCCCAATATTGTCATGAAATCAAAGGGTTTATGTCAAATGGACTAAAGGGACTAACAAAAAAAATGTGACACCAAAAGTTACAAGAATTCCGTAACACGTAAAATACAATAAAAATCAACAGGGGGGAAGAAGTCACATATTGTGTGGAAGTACTTACATGAAGGCCTGTGTAAACGAGAACACAAACAGAAAAGCCATTCAGCAGTAAATACTAGCCGTGTGTACTTAGCAGAGTACGACCTACAGCGCAGGGACGGTGTGTAACAGACCTGATACTGATTTGTTTTTTAAACTGGAAAAGCCAGAACTAACAGCAAAAAGGTGCTGGAACCATCACAAATATTTAGGCAATAAATATCTAAGCAATTAAATACACTCCTGGAAATTGAAATAAGAACACCGTGAATTCATTGTCCCAGGAAGGGGAAACTTTGTTGACACATTCCTGGGGTCAGATACATCACATGATCACACTGACAGAACCACAGGCACATAGACATAGGCAACAGAGCATGCACAATGTCGGCACTAGTACAGTGTATATCCACCTTTCGCAGGAATGCAGGCTGCTATTCTCCCATGGAGACGATCGTAGAGATGCTGGATGTAATCCTGTGGAACGGCTTGCCATGCCATTTCCACCTGGCGCCTCAGTTGGACCAGCGTTCGTGCTGGACGTGCAGACCGCGTGAGACGACGCTTCATCAAGTCCCAAACATGCTCAATGGGGGACAGATCCGGAGATCTTTCTGGCCAGGGTAGTACACTTACACCTTCTAGAGCACGTTGGGTGGGACGGGATACATGTGGACGTGCATTGTC